>NW_027258771.1:12500-54730 GCF_045791955.1 Oncorhynchus clarkii lewisi | reverse complement strand
TTGTCTTTATTATGGATCCCCATTAGTTCCTGCCAAGGCAGCAGCTACTCTTCCTGAGGTTTATTATGGATCCCCATTAGTTCCTGCCAAGGCAGCAGCTACTCTTCCTGGGGTTTATTGTGGATCCCCATTAGTTCCTGCCAAGGCAGCAGCTACTCTTCCTGGGGTTTATTATGGATCCCCATTAGTTCCTGCCAAGGCAGCAGCTACTCTTCCTGGGATTTATTATGGATCCCCATTAGTTCCTGCCAAGGCAGCAGCTACTCTTCCTGGGGTTTATTATGGATCCCCATTAGTTCCTGCCAAGGCAGCAGCTACTCTTCGTGGGCTTTATTATGGATCCCCATTATTTCCTGCCAAGACAGCAGCTACTCTTCCTGGGCTTTATTATGGATCCCCATTATTTCCTGCCAAGACAGCAGCTACTCTTCCTGGGGTTTATTATGGATCCCCATTAGTTCCTGCCAAGGCAGCAGCTACTCTTCCTGGGGTTTATTATGGATCCCCATTAGTTCCTGCCAAGGCAGCAGCTACTCTTCCTGGGGTTTATTATGGATCCCCATTAGTTCCTGCCAAGGCAGCAGCTACTCTTCCTGGGGTTTATTATGGATCCCCATTAGTTCCTACCAAGGCAGCAGCTACTCTTCCTGGGGTTTATTATGGATCCCCATTAGTTCCTGCCAAGGCAGCAGCTACTCTTCCTGGGGTTTATTATGGATCCCCATTAGTTCCTGCCAAGGCAGCAGCTACTCTTCCTGGGCTTTATTATGGATCCCCATTAGTTCCTGCCAAGGCAGCAGCTACTCCTTCTGGGCTTTATTATGGATCCCCATTATTTCCTGCCAAGACAGCAGCTACTCTTCCTGGGGTTTATTATGGATCCCCATTAGTTCCTGCCAAGGCAGCAGCTACTCTTCCTGGGGTTTATTATGGATCCCCATAAGTTCCTGCCAAGGCAGCAGCTACTCTTCCTGGGGTTTATTATGGATCCCCATTAGTTCCTGCCAAGGCAGCAGCTACTCTTCCTGGGGTTTATTATGGATCCCCATTAGTTCCTGCCAAGGCAGCAGCTACTCTTCCTGGGGTTTATTATGGATCCCCATTAGTTCCTGCCAAGGCAGCAGCTACTCTTCCTGGGGTTTATTATGGATCCCCTTCCTGGGGTCCGGCAAAATTAGGGCAGTTTATACAATTTTAAAAACATCAAAATGCATTAATTCCAGAAATCACAACGCACTATGTGTGTGCCCTCAGTCCCCATACTCCACTACCACATGTGTGTGTATAGTGTGTATCTTATCATGTGTATGTGCCTATGTTTGTGTAACTTCACAGTCCCCGCTCTTCCATAAGGTGTATTTTTGGAATAGTGGAATTTACCTGATGGAAAACAGCATGTTGTTTTTAATTATTTGGTTTTAAGCCCCCCCCCCCCCCCCCCCCCCCTCCATAGCCCTAATAACCATTCAGAATCAATACCTTAACTTAAAGGGATGATCCAACCCCCCCAGAAATAGAAATCATTAAAGCTCCTGTCAATTTGGTGGGAGACTATTTTCTATCAGTGGATAAAAAAAAAAACATTATTATTATTTTTTTTTTTTTTTTAAATCCCATGATTTAACTGTGCCGTGTTCTGTGTCTGTGGCAATCAGGGAATCATGTAGGAACTCATCATAGCTACACGATTCTCATCACTGGAGATAACAGACTCTGCATGACACCTTGTGAAACAATGACCTCCAGGTCACCTAGTAGACTTGTTCTTGACACCTTGTGAAACAATGACCTCCAGGTCACCTAATAGACTTGTTCTTAAACACATCCGTCTGTTTATGTTGTCGTGACAAAGTTGACACTTCGCTTAGATTCGCTACGTTTTGATTTATTTAACTAGGCAATTCAGTTTAGAAGAAAAAATCTTATTTTTTCAGTGACGGCCTAGGAACAGTGGGTTAACTGCCTTGTTCAGGGGAACAATGACAGATTTGTTCTACCTTGTCAGCTCAGGGATTCGATCTTGCAACCTTTCGGTTACTAGTCCAACACTAACCACTAGGCTACCATGCCGCCCCAATTTAAACAGTGTACCAAATTATTCAACTCTTGTTTGTCATTCAAGTACCGTGCACGCAATGCGTTGTGGGAAACAGAGATATTTCAGAAAGGAGGAGATAGGAATCCCATTTGGAGTTGAATGGAGTAACGTCCCACCCAACCGACTGTAGACCCATCGCATTCACGTTGTCATGCTGCAACACGCGGTTGCTAAGCTAATCGTCACACAATCCCTTCTCAAAGTCACGGTATACGAGTCGAGAAACCTGCCTATTTTCCTCGAAATTACGCAATGTCACTATTCCAAAGATATACGATATTTACAGAGAACAAGTTAATGATCTCACATCTTGGAAAATATTTGCAATGTTGTACTTCTTGTTCACGACATTCATGCTAATGTTTGGTATTTGGGCTAGCGCCCAATTGATTCCCATTCACTCCTTGAAGGACAGCTCTCCTTGTCCCAGAATTGCCCAGAATCCACCACGCGGCCCATTGACGACACATGGGCAATGTACACAATGGGCATTAATACGATTCTAATGGGTGTTTCGTATCTCCTCAGAAGTATCTCTGTGGGAAAGAAACATACTCTGCTCTCTCTCTCAGAGACAAACTACAAGTTGAACTCGGTGAGATAGGCTCCTAAATTGCTAGTGCAGTTTGTTTAAGGAGATTTTACAGCTAGCTAGCTACTTCACATGCTGATTCTGACTTTGGAATTATTGTGTGTAGCTATGTTTTCTTGCCAGCTAGCTAGCTAGCCCAGAGAGAGAGAGGGAGCATTGCATTGTGGGTTTTGTAGTAGACTTGAGTTGCAACAGAATTCCAGGAATTTGTGGTTTGGTTTCCCTGTAACGGTTTTCTTGATGCGAAGGAGAGTCGGACCAAAATGCGGCGTGTAGATTGCGATCCATGTTTATTAAACAAACGTAAAACACGAATCAAAATACAAACACTACAAAATAATAAACGTAATGAAAACCGAAACAGCCTATCTGGTGAAAACACATAGACAGGAACAATCACCACCCAACACACAGTGAAACCCAGGCTACCTAAATATGGTTCCCAATCAGAGACAATGACGAACACCTGCCTCTGACTGAGAACCATATCAGGCTGAACATAGAAATAGACAAACAAGACATGAAACATAGAATGCCCACTCAGATCACACCCTGACCAATCAAAACATAGAAAATACAAAGTAAACTATGGTCAGGGCGTGACAGTACCCCCCCCCAAGGTGCGGACTCCGGCCGCAAAACCTGAACCTATAGGGGAGGGTCTGGGTGGGCATCTGTCCGCGGTGGCGGCTCTGGCGCTGGACGTGGACCCCACTCCATGACAGTTTTAATCCCCCTCCTAAACGTCCCTAAATAGGTTACCCACCACAATGATAACATGGGACAGAGGGACAGCTCGGGACAGAGGTAACTCGGGACAGATGGGTAGCTCAGCACTGAGAGGAAGCTCAGCACTGAGAAGAAGCTCAGCACTGAGAGGAAGCCCAGGCAGGTAGTAGAAACTACCAGAACCTGGCTGGCTGGCGGTTTCAGCAGATCCTGGTCGACTGGCGGATCTGGGAGAATCTGGTCGACTGGCGGATCTGGGAGAATCTGGTCGACTGGCGGATCTGGGAGAATCTGGTCGACTGGCGGATCTGGGAGAATCTGGTCGACTGGCGGATCTGAGAGAGTCTGGACGACTGGCAGATCTGGAAGAGTCTGGTCGACTGGCAGATCTGGAAGAGTCTGGTCGACTGGCAGATCTGGAAGAGTCTGGTCGACTGGCAGATCTGGAAGAGTCTGGTCGACTGGCAGATCTGGAAGAGTCTGGTCGACTGGCAGATCTGGAAGAGTCTGGTCGACTGGCAGATCTGGAAGAGTCTGGACGACTGGCAGATCTGGAAGAGTCTGGACGACTGGCAGATCTGGAAGAGTCTGGACGACTGGCAGATCTGGAAGAGTCTGGACGACTGGCAGATCTGGAAGAGTCTGGACGACTGGCAGATCTGGAAGAGTCTGGTCGACTGGCAGATCTGGAAGAGTCTGGTCGACTGGCAGATCTGGAAGAGTCTGGTCGACTGGCAGATCTGGAAGAGTCTGGTCGACTGGCAGATCTGGAAGAGTCTGGACGACTGGCAGCTCTGGCTGCTCCATGCTGACTGGCTGCTCCATGATGACTGGTAGCTCTGGCTGCTCCATGCTGACTGGCTGCTCCATGCTGACTGGCAGCTCTGGCTGCTCCATGCTGACTGGCTGCGCCATGCTGACTGGCAGCTCTGGCTGCTCCATGCTGACTGGCTGCTCTGGCTGCTCCATGCTGACTGGCTGCTCCATGCTGACTGGCTGCTCCATGCTGACTGGCGGCCCTGGCTGCTCCATGCTGACTGGCGGCCCTGGCTGCTCCATGCTGACTGGCGGCCCTGGCTGCTCCATGCTGACTGGCGGCCCTGGCTGCTCCATGCTAACTGGCAGCTCTGGCGGCTCCTTGCAGACTGGCAGCTCTGGCGGCTCCTTGCAGACTGGCAGCTCTGGCGGCATCCTGCAGACAGGCAGCTCTGGCGGCTCCTTGCAGACTGGCAGCTCCATGCAGACTGGCAGCTCTATGCAGACTGGCAGCTCCATGCAGACTGGCAGCTCCTTGCAGACTGGCAGCTCCTTGCAGACTGGCAGCTCCTTGCTAACTGGCAGCTCTATGCTAACTGGCAGCTCTATGCTAACTGGCAGCTCTATGCTAACTGGCAGCTCTATGTTAACTGGCAGTTCTGAACAGGCGGGAGACTCCGGCAGCGCTGTAGAGAAGGAAGGCTCTAACAGCGCTAAACAGGCGGGAGACTCCGACAGCGCTGGAGAGGAGGAGGGCTCCGACAGCGCTGGACAGGCGAGGCGCACTGTAGGCCTGATGCGTGGTGCTGGCACTGGTGGTACTGGGCCAAGGACACGCACAGGAAGCCTGGTGCGGGGAGCTGCTACCGGAGGGCTGGGGTGTGGAGGTGGTACTGGAAAAACCGGACCGTGCAGGCGCACTGGAGCTCTTGAGCACCGAGCCTGCCCAACCTTACCTGGTTGAATGCTCACGGTCGCCCTGCCAGTGCGGCGAGGTGGAATAGCCCGCACTGGGCTATGCAGGCGAACCGGAGACACCGAGCGCAAGGCTGGTGCCATGTAAGCCGGCCCAAGGAGACGCACTGGGGACCAGCTGCGTAGAGCCGGCTTCATGGCATTAGGCTCGACGCTCAATCTAGCCCGGCAGACACGCGGAGCTGGAATATACCGCACCGGGCTATGCACCCGCACTGGAGACACCGTGCGCACCACTGCATAACACGGTGCCTGTCCGGTCTCTCTAGCCCCCCGGTAAGCACAGGGAGTTTGCGCAGGTCTCCTACCTGGCGTAGCCATACTCCCTGTTAGCCCCCCCCCAAGAAATTTTTGGGGCTGCCTCTCGGGCTTCCTTGCCAGTCGTGTTCCCTCATATCGCCGGCTCCTCTCTCCGGCTGCCTCTGCTCTCCTAAGTGCCTCCACCTGTTCCCATGGGAGGCGATCTCTTCCAGCCAGTATCTCCTCCCAAGTGTAACAGCCCTTGCCATCCAAAACGTCCTCCCATGTCCATTCCTCTTTACGCTGCTGTTGCTGCCTGTTGACACGCTGCTTGGTCCGTTGGTGGTGGGTGATTCTGTAACGGTTTTCTTGATGCGAAGGAGAGTCGGACCAAAATGCGGCGTGTAGATTGCGATCCATGTTTATTAAACAAACGTAAAACACGAATCAAAATACAAACACTACAAAATAATAAACGTAATGAAAACCGAAACAGCCTATCTGGTGAAAACACATAGACAGGAACAATCACCACCCAACACACAGTGAAACCCAGGCTACCTAAATATGGTTCCCAATCAGAGACAATGACGAACACCTGCCTCTGACTGAGAACCATATCAGGCTGAACATAGAAATAGACAAACAAGACATGAAACATAGAATGCCCACTCAGATCACACCCTGACCAATCAAAACATAGAAAATACAAAGTAAACTATGGTCAGGGCGTGACATTCCCTTTAATCCATTTAATTGTTTGTATTTTAATCTTCCAGAATTAACCCTGTAACCATGCAGAATTAACCCTGTAACCATGCAGAATTATCCCTGTAACCATGCAGAATTAACCCTGTAACCATGCAGAATTAACCCTGTAACCATGCAGAATTATCCCTGTAACCATGCAGAATTAACCCTGGAACCATGCAGAATTGTGAGGGAGGGAGGGAATGAGGGAGGGAGAGAGGGAGGGAGAGAATGAGGGAGGTAGGGAGGGAGAGAGGGAAGAAGGGAGGGAATGAGGGAGAGAGGGAGGGAGGGAATGAGGGAGGTAGGGAGGGAGGGAGAGAGGGAGGGAGGGAATAGGGAGGTAGGGAGGGAGAGAGAGAGGGAGGGAGGTCGTATGGCGTTTGGGGACGGGAACATTCCAATGACTACAACCCTGTGTGGGAACAGAACAGAACAGAACAGATCAGAACAGAACAGAACAGAACAGAACAGAGCAGAGCAGAATGGTTGAAGAGAAAATAATGTACTTAGTTGATGAAAGAAACGGTGGAGTGGAGGGGTTAGGGTGTAACCCAGAAGGAGTAGAGGGGTTAGGGTGTAACCCAGAAGGAGTGGAGGGGTTAGGGTGTAACCCAGAAGGAGTGGAGGGGTTAGGGTGTAACCCAGAAGGAGTAGAGGGGTTAGGGTGTAACCCAGAAGGAGTGGAGGGGTTAGGGTGTAACCCAGAAGGAGTAGAGGGGTTAGGGTGTAACCCAGAAGGAGTAGAGGGGTTAGGGTGTAACCCAGAAGGAGTGGAGGGGTTAGGGTGTAACCCAGAAGGAGTGGAGGGGTTAGGGTGTAACCCAGAAGGAGTGGAGGGGTTAGGGTGTAACCCAGAAGGAGTAGAGGGGTTAGGGTGTAACCCAGAAGGAGTAGAGGGGTTAGGGTGTAACCCAGAAGGAGTAGAGGGGTTAGGGTGTAACCCAGAAGGAGTAGAGGGGTTAGGGTGTAACCCAGAAGGAGTAGAGGGGTTAGGGTGTAACCCAGAAGGAGTGGAGGGGTTAGGGTGTAACCCAGAAGGAGTGGAGGGGTTAGGGTGTAACCCAGAAGGAGTAGAGGGGTTAGGGTGTAACCCAGAAGGAGTAGAGGGGTTAGGGTGTAACCCAGAAGGAGTAGAGGGGTTAGGGTGTAACCCAGAAGGAGTGGAGGGGTTAGGGTGTAACCCAGAAGGAGTAGAGGGGTTAGGGTGTAACCCAGAAGGAGTAGAGGGGTTAGGGTGTAACCCAGAAGGAGTAGAGGGGTTAGGGTGTAACCCAGAAGGAGTAGAGGGGTTAGGGTGTAACCCAGAAGGAGTGTAGGGGTTAGGGTGTAACCCAGAAGGAGTAGAGGGGTTAGGGTGTAACCCAGAAGGAGTGGAGGGGTTAGGGTGTAACCCAGAAGGAGTGTAGGGGTTAGGGTGTAACCCAGAAGGAGTGGAGGGGTTAGGGTGTAACCCAGAAGGAGTAGAGGGGTTAGGGTGTAACCCAGAAGGAGTGTAGGGGTTAGGGTGTAACCCAGAAGGAGTAGAGGGGTTAGGGTGTAACCCAGAAGGAGTGGAGGGGTTAGGGTGTAACCCAGAAGGAGTGTAGGGGTTAGGGTGTAACCCAGAAGGAGTGGAGGGGTTAGGGTGTAACCCAGAAGGAGTAGAGGGGTTAGGGTGTAACCCAGAAGGAGTGGAGGGGTTAGGGTGTAACCCAGAAGGAGTGTAGGGGTTAGGGTGTAACCCAGAAGGAGTAGAGGGGTTAGGGTGTAACCCAGAAGGAGTGGAGGGGTTAGGGTGTAACCCAGAAGGAGTGGAGGGGTTAGGGTGTAACCCAGAAGGAGTAGAGGGGTTAGGGTGTAAACCAGAAGGAGTAGAGGGGTTAGGGTGTAACCCAGAAGGAGTAGAGGGGTTAGGGTGTAACCCAGAAGGAGTAGAGGGGTTAGGGTATAACCCAGAAGGAGTAGAGGGGTTAGGGTGTAACCCAGAAGGAGTGGAGGGGTTAGGGTGTAACCCAGAAGGAGTGGAGGGGTTAGGGTGTAACCCAGAAGGAGTGGAGGGGTTAGGGTGTAACCCAGAAGGAGTGGAGGGGTTAGGGTGTAACCCAGAAGGAGTGGAGGGGTTAGGGTGTAACCCAGAAGGAGTAGAGGGGTTAGGGTGTAACCCAGAAGGAGTGGAGGGGTTAGGGTGTAACCCAGAAGGAGTAGAGGGGTTAGGGTGTAACCCAGAAGGAGTGGAGGGGTTAGGGTGTAACCCAGAAGGAGTGGAGGGGTTAGGGTGTAACCCAGAAGGAGTGGAGGGGTTAGGGTGTAACCCAGAAGGAGTGGAGTGGAGGGGTTAGGGTGTAACCCAGAAGAAGTGGAGTGGAGCGGTTAGGGTGTAACCCAGAAGGAGTGGAGGGGTTAGGGTGTAACCCAGAAGGAGTGGAGGGGTTAGGGTGTAACCCAGAAGGGTTGGAGTGTAGGGGTTAGGGTGTAACCCAGAAGGAGTGGAGTGGAGGGGTTAGGGTGTAACCCAGAAGGAGTGGAGTGGAGGGGTTAGGGTGTAACCCAGAAGGAGTGGAGGGGTTAGGGTGTAACCCAGAAGGAGTGGAGTGGAGGGGTTAGGGTGTAACCCAGAAGGAGTGGAGGGGTTAGGGTGTAACCCAGAAGGAGTGGAGTGGAGGGGTTAGGGTGTAACCCAGAAGGAGTGGAGTGTAGGGGTTAGGGTGTAACCCAGAAGGAGTGGAGGGGTTAGGGTGTAACCCAGAAGGAGTAGAGGGGTTAGGGTGTAACCCAGAAGGAGTAGAGGGGTTAGGGTGTAACCCAGAAGGAGTAGAGGGGTTAGGGTGTAACCCAGAAGGAGTAGAGGGGTTAGGGTGTAACCCAGAAGGAGTAGAGGGGTTAGGGTATAACCCAGAAGGAGTAGAGGGGTTAGGGTGTAACCCAGAAGGAGTTGGAGGGGTTAGGGTGTAACCCAGAAGGAGTGGAGGGGTTAGGGTGTAACCCAGAAGGAGTGGAGGGGTTAGGGTGTAACCCAGAAGGAGTTGAGTGGAGGGGTTAGGGTGTAACCCAGAAGGAGTGGAGGGGTTAGGGTGTAACACAGAAGGAGTCGAGGGGTTAGGGTGCAACCCAGAAGGAGTGGAGTGGAGGGGTTAGGGTGTAACCCAGAAGGAGTGGAGTGTAGGGGTTAGGGTGTAACCCAGAAGGAGTGTAGGGGTTAGGGTGTAACCCAGAAGGAGTGGAGGGGTTAGGGTGTAACCCAGAAGGAGTGGAGGGGTTAGAGTGTAACCCAGAAGGAGTGTAGGGGTTAGGGTGTAACCCAGAAGGAGTGTAGGGGATAGGGTGTAACCCAGAAGGGGTGTAGGGGTTAGGGTGTAACCCAGAAGGGTTGGAGTGTAACCAAGAAGATACCAAAGACACAATGTTAATTTCATAACCAGCGTTCAATGGTTTCATTAAATTATGAAAGAATTTCTCAAATGTCCCCATTTTTTTTACCCCCCCCCAGAACAACAGTTTAGTACGTTCCTTTTACCCCCCCCAGAACAACAGTTTAGTACGTTCCTTTTACCCCCCCAGAACAACAGTTTAGTACGTTCCTTTTACCCCCCCCCAGAACAACAGTTTAGTACGTTCCTTTTACCCCCCCCCCAGAACAACAGTTTAGTACGTTCCTTTTACCCCCCCAGAACAACAGTTTAGTACGTTCCTTTTACCCCCCCCCCCAGAACAACAGTTTAGTACGTTCCTTTTACCCCCCCAGAACAACAGTTTAGTACGTTCCTTTTACCCCCCCAGAACAACAGTTTAGTACGTTCCTTTTACCCCCCCCAGAACAACAGTTTAGTACGTTCCTTTTACCCCCCCCCAGAACAACAGTTTAGTACGTTCCTTTTACCCCCCCCCCAGAACAACAGTTTAGTACGTTCCTTTTACCCCCCCAGAACAACAGTTTAGTACGTTCCTTTTACCCCCCCCCAGAACAACAGTTTAGTACGTTCCTTTTACCCCCCCAGAACAACAGTTTAGTACGTTCCTTTTACCCCCCCCCAGAACAACAGTTTAGTACGTTCCTTTTACCCCCCCAGAACAACAGTTTAGTACGTTCCTTTTACCCCCCCAGAACAACAGTTTAGTACGTTCCTTTTACCCCCCCAGAACAACAGTTTAGTACGTTCCTTTTACCCCCCCCAGAACAACAGTTTAGTACGTTCCTTTTACCCCCCCAGAACAACAGTTTAGTACTTTCCTTTTACCCCCCCCCCAGAACAACAGTTTAGTACGTTCCTTTTACCCCCCCAGAACAACAGTTTAGTACGTTCCTTTTACCCCCCCAGAACAACAGTTTAGTACGTTCCTTTTACCCCCCCAGAACAACAGTTTAGTACGTTCCTTTTACCCCCCCAGAACAACAGTTTAGTACGTTCCTTTTACCCCCCCCCAGAACAACAGTTTAGTACGTTCCTTTTACCCCCCCCCCCCAGAACAACAGTTTAGTACGTTCCTTTTACCCCCCCAGAACAACAGTTTAGTACGTTCCTTTTACCCCCCCAGAACAACAGTTTAGTACGTTCCTTTTACCCCCCCCCCAGAACAACAGTTTAGTACGTTCCTTTTACCCCCCCCCAGAACAACAGTTTAGTACGTTCCTTTTACCCCCCCCAGAACAACAGTTTAGTACGTTCCTTTTACCCCCCCCCAGAACAACAGTTTAGTACGTTCCTTTTACCCCCCCAGAACAACAGTTTAGTACGTTCCTTTTACCCCCCCCCAGAACAACAGTTTAGTACGTTCCTTTTACCCCCCCCCAGAACAACAGTTTAGTACGTTCCTTTTACCTCCCCCCAGAACAACAGTTTAGTACGTTCCTTTTACCCCCCCAGAACAACAGTTTAGTACGTTCCTTTTACCCCCCCCCAGAACAACAGTTTAGTACGTTCCTATTACCCCCCCAGAACAACAGTTTAGTACGTTCCTTTTACCCCCCCAGAACAACAGTTTAGTACGTTCCTTTTACCCCCCCCCCCAGAACAACAGTTTAGTACGTTCCTTTTACCCCCCCAGAACAACAGTTTAGTACGTTCCTTTTACCCCCCCCCAGAACAACAGTTTAGTACGTTCCTTTTACCCCCCCCCAGAACAACAGTTTAGTACGTTCCTTTTACCCCCCCCAGAACAACAGTTTAGTACGTTCCTTTTACCCCCCCCCCAGAACAACAGTTTAGTACGTTCCTTTTACCCCCCCCCAGAACAACAGTTTAGTACGTTCCTTTTACCCCCCCAGAACAACAGTTTAGTACGTTCCTTTTACCCCCCCCCCAGAACAACAGTTTAGTACGTTCCTTTTACCCCCCCCCAGAACAACAGTTTAGTACGTTCCTTTTACCCCCCCAGAACAACAGTTTAGTACGTTCCTTTTACCCCCCCCCCAGAACAACAGTTTAGTACGTTCCTTTTACCCCCCCCCAGAACAACAGTTTAGTACGTTCCTTTTACCCCCCCCCCCCAGAACAACAGTTTAGTACGTTCCTTTTACCCCCCCAGAACAACAGTTTAGTACGTTCCTTTTACCCCCCCAGAACAACAGTTTAGTACGTTCCTTTTACCCCCCCAGAACAACAGTTTAGTACGTTCCTTTTACCCCCCCCCAGAACAACAGTTTAGTACGTTCCTTTTACCCCCCCAGAACAACAGTTTAGTACGTTCCTTTTACCCCCCCAGAACAACAGTTTAGTACGTTCCTTTTACCCCCCCAGAACAACAGTTTAGTACGTTCCTTTTACCCCCCCAGAACAACAGTTTAGTACGTTCCTTTTACCCCCCCAGAACAACAGTTTAGTACGTTCCTTTTACCCCCCCAGAACAACAGTTTAGTACGTTCCTTTTACCCCCCCAGAACAACAGTTTAGTACGTTCCTTTAACCCCCCCCCAGAACAACAGTTTAGTACGTTCCTTTTACCCCCCCAGAACAACAGTTTAGTACGTTCCTTTTACCCCCCCAGAACAACAGTTTAGTACGTTCCTTTTACCCCCCCAGAACAACAGTTTAGTACGTTCCTTTTACCCCCCCCCAGAACAACAGTTTAGTACGTTCCTTTTACCCCCCCCAGAACAACAGTTTAGTACGTTCCTTTTACCCCCCCAGAACAACAGTTTAGTACGTTCCTTTTACCCCCCCCAGAACAACAGTTTAGTACGTTCCTTTTACCCCCCCAGAACAACAGTTTAGTACGTTCCTTTTACCCCCCCAGAACAACAGTTTAGTACGTTCCTTTTACCCCCCCCCCAGAACAACAGTTTAGTACGTTCCTTTTACCCCCCCCCAGAACAACAGTTTAGTACGTTCCTTTTACCCCCCCAGAACAACAGTTTAGTACGTTCCTTTTACCCCCCCAGAACAACAGTTTAGTACGTTCCTTTTACCCCCCCAGAACAACAGTTTAGTACGTTCCTTTTACCCCCCCAGAACAACAGTTTAGTACGTTCCTTTTACCCCCCCCCAGAACAACAGTTTAGTACGTTCCTTTTACCCCCCCCCAGAACAACAGTTTAGTACGTTCCTTTTACCCCCCCAGAACAACAGTTTAGTACGTTCCTTTTACCCCCCCCAGAACAACAGTTTAGTATGTTCCTTTTACCCCCCCCCAGAACAACAGTTTAGTACGTTCCTTTTACCCCCCCAGAACAACAGTTTAGTACGTTCCTTTTACCCCCCCAGAACAACAGTTTAGTACGTTCCTTTTACCCCCCCCCAGAACAACAGTTTAGTACGTTCCTTTTACCCCCCCCCAGAACAACAGTTTAGTACGTTCCTTTTACCCCCCCCCCCAGAACAACAGTTTAGTACGTTCCTTTTACCCCCCCAGAACAACAGTTTAGTACGTTCCTTTTACCCCCCCCCAGAACAACAGTTTAGTACGTTCCTTTTACTCCCCCCCAGAACAACAGTTTAGTACGTTCCTTTTACCCCCCCCCAGAACAACAGTTTAGTACGTTCCTTTTACCCCCCCCCAGGACAACAGTTTAGTACGTTCCTTTTACCCCCCCCCAGAACAACAGTTTAGTACGTTCCTTTTACCCCCCCAGAACAACAGTTTAGTACGTTCCTTTTACCCCCCCCCAGAACAACAGTTTAGTACGTTCCTTTTACCCCCCCAGAACAACAGTTTAGTACGTTCCTTTTACCCCCCCCCAGAACAACAGTTTAGTACGTTCCTTTTACCCCCCCAGAACAACAGTTTAGTACGTTCCTTTTACCCCCCCCCCAGAACAACAGTTTAGTACGTTCCTTTTACCCCCC
Source organism: Oncorhynchus clarkii lewisi (assembly GCF_045791955.1). NCBI lineage: Eukaryota > Metazoa > Chordata > Actinopteri > Salmoniformes > Salmonidae > Oncorhynchus > Oncorhynchus clarkii. Next base: position 41,328 of record NW_027258771.1, on the reverse strand, counting down.
CCCAGAACAACAGTTTAGTACGTTCCTTTTACCCCCCCAGGACAACAGTTTAGTACGTTCCTTTTACCCCCCCCCCAGAACAACAGTTTAGTACGTTCCTTTTACCCCCCCCCCAGAACAACAGTTTAGTACGTTCCTTTTACCCCCCCAGAACAACAGTTTAGTACGTTCCTTTTACCCCCCCAGAACAACAGTTTAGTACGTTCCTTTTACCCCCCCCCCAGAACAACAGTTTAGTACGTTCCTTTTACCCCCCCCCAGAACAACAGTTTAGTACGTTCCTTTTACCCCCCCAGAACAACAGTTTAGTACGTTCCTTTTACCCCCCCAGAACAACAGTTTAGTACGTTCCTTTTACCCCCCCAGAACAACAGTTTAGTACGTTCCTTTTACCCCCCCAGAACAACAGTTTAGTACGTTCCTTTTACCCCCCCCCCCCCAGAACAACAGTTTAGTACGTTCCTTTTACCCCCCCCCAGAACAACAGTTTAGTACGTTCCTTTTACCCCCCCAGAACAACAGTTTAGTACGTTCCTTTTACCCCCCCCCCAGAACAACAGTTTAGTACGTTCCTTTTACCCCCCCAGAACAACAGTTTAGTACGTTCCTTTTACCCCCCCCCAGAACAACAGTTTAGTACGTTCCTTTTACCTTCCCCCCCCCAGAACAACAGTTTAGTACGTTCCTTTTACCCCCCCCCAGAACAACAGTTTAGTACGTTCCTTTTACCCCCCCAGAACAACAGTTTAGTACGTTCCTTTTACCTTCCCCCCCCCAGAACAACAGTTTAGTACGTTCCTTTTACCCCCCCCAGAACAACAGTTTAGTACGTTCCTTTTACCCCCCCAGAACAACAGTTTAGTACGTTCCTTTTACCCCCCCAGAACAACAGTTTAGTACGTTCCTTTTACCTTCCCCCCCCCCAGAACAACAGTTTAGTACGTTCCTTTTACCCCCCCAGAACAACAGTTTAGTACGTTCCTTTTACCCCCCCAGAACAACAGTTTAGTACGTTCCTTTTACCCCCCCAGAACAACAGTTTAGTACGTTCCTTTTACCCCCCCCCCCCCAGAACAACAGTTTAGTACGTTCCTTTTACCCCCCCCCAGAACAACAGTTTAGTACGTTCCTTTTACCCCCCCAGAACAACAGTTTAGTACGTTCCTTTTACCCCCCCCCAGAACAACAGTTTAGTACGTTCCTTTTACCCCCCCAGAACAACAGTTTAGTACGTTCCTTTTACCCCCCCCCAGAACAACAGTTTAGTACGTTCCTTTTACCTTCCCACCCCCAGAACAACAGTTTAGTACGTTCCTTTTACCCCCCCCCAGAACAACAGTTTAGTACGTTCCTTTTACCCCCCCAGAACAACAGTTTAGTACGTTCCTTTTACCTTCCCCCCCCCAGAACAACAGTTTAGTACGTTCCTTTTACCCCCCCCCAGAACAACAGTTTGGTACGTTCCATTTACCCCCCCAGAACAACAGTTTAGTACGTTCCTTTTACCCCCCCAGAACAACAGTTTAGTACGTTCCTTTTACCTTCCCCCCCCCAGAACAACAGTTTAGTACGTTCCTTTTACCCCCCCCCCAGAACAACAGTTTAGTACGTTCCTTTTACCCCCCCCCAGAACAACAGTTTAGTACGTTCCTTTTACCTTCCCCCCCCCAGAACAACAGTTTAGTACGTTCCTTTTACCCCCCCCCCAGAACAACAGTTTAGTACGTTCCTTTTACCCCCCCCCCCCAGAACAACAGTTTAGTACGTTCCTTTTACCCCCCCAGAACAACAGTTTAGTACGTTCCTTTTACCCCCCCCCCAGAACAACAGTTTAGTACGTTCCTTTTACCCCCCCCCCAGAACAACAGTTTAGTACGTTCCTTTTACCCCCCCAGAACAACAGTTTAGTACGTTCCTTTTACCCCCCCCCCCAGAACAACAGTTTAGTACGTTCCTTTTACCCCCCCCCAGAACAACAGTTTAGTACGTTCCTTTTACCCCCCCCCAGAACAACAGTTTAGTACGTTCCTTTTACCCCCCCAGAACAACAGTTTAGTACGTTCCTTTTACCCCCCCCCAGAACAACAGTTTAGTACGTTCCTTTTACCCCCCCAGAACAACAGTTTAGTACGTTCCTTTTACCACCCCCCCAGAACAACAGTTTAGTACGTTCCTTTTACCCCCCCCCAGAACAACAGTTTAGTACGTTCCTTTTACCCCCCCCCAGAACAACAGTTTAGTACGTTCCTTTTACCCCCCCCCCAGAACAACAGTTTAGTACGTTCCTTTTACCCCCCCAGAACAACAGTTTAGTACGTTCCTTTTACCCCCCCCCAGAACAACAGTTTAGTACGTTCCTTTTACCCCCCCAGAACAACAGTTTAGTACGTTCCTTTTACCCCCCCAGAACAACAGTTTAGTACGTTCCTTTTACCCCCCCCCAGAACAACAGTTTAGTACGTTCCTTTTACCCCCCCAGAACAACAGTTTAGTACGTTCCTTTTACCCCCCCAGAACAACAGTTTAGTACGTTCCTTTTACCCCCCCAGAACAACAGTTTAGTACGTTCCTTTTACCCCCCCAGAACAACAGTTTAGTACGTTCCTTTTACCCCCCCCCCAGAACAACAGTTTAGTACGTTCCTTTTACCCCCCCCCAGAACAACAGTTTAGTACGTTCCTTTTACCCCCCCAGAACAACAGTTTAGTACGTTCCTTTTACCCCCCCCAGAACAACAGTTTAGTACGTTCCTTTTACCCCCCCCCCAGAACAACAGTTTAGTACGTTCCTTTTACCCCCCCCCAGAACAACAGTTTAGTACGTTCCTTTTACCTTCCCCCAGAACAACAGTTTAGTACGTTCCTTTTACCCCCCCCCCAGAACAACAGTTTAGTACGTTCCTTTTACCCCCCCAGAACAACAGTTTAGTACGTTCCTTTTACCCCCCCAGAACAACAGTTTAGTACGTTCCTTTTACCCCCCCAGAACAACAGTTTAGTACGTTCCTTTTACCCCCCACCAGAACAACAGTTTAGTACGTTCCTTTTACCTTCCCCCAGAACAACAGTTTAGTACGTTCCTTTTACCCCCCCAGAACAACAGTTTAGTACGTTCCTTTTACCCCCCCAGAACAACAGTTTAGTACGTTCCTTTTACCCCCCCAGAACAACAGTTTAGTACGTTCCTTTTACCCCCCCCCAGAACAACAGTTTAGTACGTTCCTTTTACCCCCCCAGAACAACAGTTTAGTACGTTCCTTTTACCCCCCCAGAACAACAGTTTAGTACGTTCCTTTTACCCCCCTCCAGAACAACAGTTTAGTACGTTCCTTTTACCCCCCCCCAGAACAACAGTTTAGTACGTTCCTTTTACCCCCCCCCAGAACAACAGTTTAGTACGTTCCTTTTACCCCCCCAGAACAACAGTTTAGTACGTTCCTTTTACCCCCCCAGAACAACAGTTTAGTACGTTCCTTTTACCCCCCCAGAACAACAGTTTAGTACGTTCCTTTTACCCCCCCCCAGAACAACAGTTTAGTACGTTCCTTTTACCCCCCCAGAACAACAGTTTAGTACGTTCCTTTTACCCCCCCAGAACAACAGTTTAGTACGTTCCTTTTACCCCCCCAGAACAACAGTTTAGTACGTTCCTTTTACCCCCCCAGAACAACAGTTTAGTACGTTCCTTTTACCCCCCCAGAACAACAGTTTAGTACGTTCCTTTTACCCCCCCAGAACAACAGTTTAGTACGTTCCTTTTACCCCCCCCCAGAACAACAGTTTAGTACGTTCCTTTTACCCCCCCAGAACAACAGTTTAGTAGGTTCCTTTAACCCCCCCAGAACAACAGTTTAGTACGTTCCTTTTACCCCCCCAGAACAACAGTTTAGTACGTTCCTTTTACCCCCCCAGAACAACAGTTTAGTACGTTCCTTTTACCCCCCCAGAACAACAGTTTAGTACGTTCCTTTTACCTTCCCCCAGAACAACAGTTTAGTACGTTCCTTTTACCCCCCCCCCAGAACAACAGTTTAGTACGTTCCTTTTACCCCCCCAGAACAACAGTTTAGTACGTTCCTTTTACCCCCCCCAGAACAACAGTTTAGTACGTTCCTTTTACCCCCCCCCAGAACAACAGTTTAGTACGTTCCTTTTACCCCCCCAGAACAACAGTTTAGTACGTTCCTTTTACCCCCCCCAGAACAACAGTTTATTACGTTCCTTTTACCCCCCCCCAGAACAACAGTTTAGTACGTTCCTTTTACCCCCCCCCCAGAACAACAGTTTAGTACGTTCCTTTTACCCCCCCAGAACAACAGTTTAGTACGTTCCTTTTACCCCCCCCCAGAACAACAGTTTAGTACGTTCCTTTTACCCCCCCCCAGAACAACAGTTTAGTACGTTCCTTTTACCCCCCCCAGAACAACAGTTTAGTACGTTCCTTTTACCCCCCCCCAGAACAACAGTTTAGTACGTTCCTTTTACCCCCCCAGAACAACAGTTTAGTACGTTCCTTTTACCCCCCCCCAGAACAACAGTTTAGTACGTTCCTTTTACCCCCCCCAGAACAACAGTTTAGTACGTTCCTTTTACCCCCCCAGAACAACAGTTTAGTACGTTCCTTTTACCCCCCCAGAACAACAGTTTAGTACGTTCCTTTTACCCCCCCAGAACAACAGTTTAGTACGTTCCTTTTACCCCCCCAGAACAACAGTTTAGTACGTTCCTTTTACCCCCCCCCAGAACAACAGTTTAGTACGTTCCTTTTACCCCCCCAGAACAACAGTTTAGTAGGTTCCTTTAACCCCCCCAGAACAACAGTTTAGTACGTTCCTTTTACCCCCCCAGAACAACAGTTTAGTACGTTCCTTTTACCCCCCCAGAACAACAGTTTAGTACGTTCCTTTTACCCCCCCAGAACAACAGTTTAGTACGTTCCTTTTACCTTCCCCCAGAACAACAGTTTAGTACGTTCCTTTTACCCCCCCCCCCAGAACAACAGTTTAGTACGTTCCTTTTACCCCCCCAGAACAACAGTTTAGTACGTTCCTTTTACCCCCCCCAGAACAACAGTTTAGTACGTTCCTTTTACCCCCCCCCAGAACAACAGTTTAGTACGTTCCTTTTACCCCCCCAGAACAACAGTTTAGTACGTTCCTTTTACCCCCCCCAGAACAACAGTTTATTACGTTCCTTTTACCCCCCCCCAGAACAACAGTTTAGTACGTTCCTTTTACCCCCCCCCCAGAACAACAGTTTAGTACGTTCCTTTTACCCCCCCAGAACAACAGTTTAGTACGTTCCTTTTACCCCCCCCCAGAACAACAGTTTAGTACGTTCCTTTTACCCCCCCCCAGAACAACAGTTTAGTACGTTCCTTTTACCCCCCCAGAACAACAGTTTAGTACGTTCCTTTTACCCCCCCCCAGAACAACAGTTTAGTACGTTCCTTTTACCCCCCCAGAACAACAGTTTAGTACGTTCCTTTTACCCCCCCCCAGAACAACAGTTTAGTACGTTCCTTTTACCCCCCCCAGAACAACAGTTTAGTACGTTCCTTTTACCTTCCCCCAGAACAACAGTTTAGTACGTTCCTTTTACCCCCCACCCAGAACAACAGTTTAGTACGTTCCTTTTACCCCCCCAGAACAACAGTTTAGTACGTTCCTTTTACCCCCCCCAGAACAACAGTTTAGTACGTTCCTTTTACCCCCCCCCAGAACAACAGTTTAGTACGTTCCTTTTACCCCCCCAGAACAACAGTTTAGTACGTTCCTTTTACCCCCCCAGAACAACAGTTTAGTACGTTCCTTTTACCCCCCCCCAGAACAACAGTTTAGTACGTTCCTTTTACCCCCCCCCAGAACAACAGTTTAGTACGTTCCTTTTACCCCCCCCCCAGAACAACAGTTTAGTACGTTCCTTTTACCCCCCCAGAACAACAGTTTAGTACGTTCCTTTTACCCCCCCCCCAGAACAACAGTTTAGTACGTTCCTTTTACCCCCCCAGAACAACAGTTTAGTACGTTCCTTTTACCTCCCCCCAGAACAACAGTTTAGTACGTTCCTTTTACCCCCCCCAGAACAACAGTTTAGTACGTTCCTTTTACCTTCCCCCAGAACAACAGTTTAGTACGTTCCTTTTACCCCCCCCCAGAACAACAGTTTAGTACGTTCCTTTTACCCCCCCAGAACAACAGTTTAGTACGTTCCTTTTACCCCCCCCAGAACAACAGTTTAGTACGTTCCTTTTACCCCCCCCCAGAACAACAGTTTAGTTCGTTCCTTTTACCCCCCCAGAACAACAGTTTAGTACGTTCCTTTTACCCCCCCAGAACAACAGTTTAGTACGTTCCTTTTACCCCCCCCCCCCAGAACAACAGTTTAGTACGTTCCTTTTACCCCCCCAGAACAACAGTTTAGTACGTTCCTTTTACCCCCCCCAGAACAACAGTTTAGTACGTTCCTTTTACCCCCCCAGAACAACAGTTTAGTACGTTCCTTTTACCCCCCCAGAACAACAGTTTAGTACGTTCCTTTTACCCCCCCAGAACAACAGTTTAGTACGTTCCTTTTACCCCCCCCCAGAACAACAGTTTAGTACGTTCCTTTTACCCCCCCCCCAGAACAACAGTTTAGTACGTTCCTTTTACCCCCCCCCCAGAACAACAGTTTAGTACGTTCCTTTTACCCCCCCAGAACAACAGTTTAGTACGTTCCTTTTACCCCCCCCCCAGAACAACAGTTTAGTACGTTCCTTTTACCCCCCCCCCCAGAACAACAGTTTAGTACGTTCCTTTTACCCCCCCCCCCCCAGAACAACAGTTTAGTACGTTCCTTTTACCCCCCCCCCAGAACAACAGTTTAGTACGTTCCTTTTACCCCCCCCCCCAGAACAACAGTTTAGTACGTTCCTTTTACCCCCCCAGAACAACAGTTTAGTACGTTCCTTTTACCCCCCCCCCAGAACAACAGTTTAGTACGTTCCTTTTACCCCCCCCCCAGAACAACAGTTTAGTACGTTCCTTTTACCCCCCCCCCAGAACAACAGTTTAGTACGTTCCTTTTACCCCCCCCCAGAACAACAGTTTAGTACGTTCCTTTTACCCCCCCCCCAGAACAACAGTTTAGTACATTCCTTTTACCCCCCCAGAACAACAGTTTAGTACGTTCCTTTTACCCCCCCAGAACAACAGTTTAGTACGTTCCTTTTACCCCCCCCCCAGAACAACAGTTTAGTACGTTCCTTTTACCCCCCCCCAGAACAACAGTTTAGTACGTTCCTTTTAGCCCCCCCCCAGAACAACAGTTTAGTACATTCCTTTTACCCCCCCAGAACAACAGTTTAGTACGTTCCTTTTACCCCCCCAGAACAACAGTTTAGTACGTTCCTTTTACCCCCCCCCCCCAGAACAACAGTTTAGTACGTTCCTTTTACCCCCCCCCCAGAACAACAGTTTAGTACGTTCCTTTTACCCCCCCCCCCAGAACAACAGTTTAGTACGTTCCTTTTACCCCCCCCCAGAACAACAGTTTAGTACGTTCCTTTTACCCCCCCCCAGAACAACAGTTTAGTACGTTCCTTTTACCCCCCCCAGAACAACAGTTTAGTACATTCCTTTTACCCCCCCCCAGAACAACAGTTTAGTACGTTCCTTTTACCCCCCCAGAACAACAGTTTAGTACGTTCCTTTTACCCCCCCCCAGAACAACAGTTTAGTACGTTCCTTTTACCCCCCCCCAGAACAACAGTTTAGTACGTTCCTTTTACCCCCCCCCCAGAACAACAGTTTAGTACGTTCCTTTTACCCCCCCAGAACAACAGTTTAGTACGTTCCTTTTACCCCCCCCCCAGAACAACAGTTTAGTACGTTCCTTTTACCCCCCCAGAACAACAGTTTAGTACGTTCCTTTTAACCCCCCCCAGAACAACAGTTTAGTACGTTCCTTTTACCCCCCAGAACAACAGTTTAGTACGTTCCTTTTACCCCCCCAGAACAACAGTTTAGTACGTTCCTTTTAACCCCCCCAGAACAACAGTTTAGTACGTTCCTTTTAACCCCCCCCAGAACAACAGTTTAGTACGTTCCTTTTAACCCCCCCAGAACAACAGTTTAGTACGTTCCTTTTACCCCCCCAGAACAACAGTTTAGTACGTTCCTTTTAACCCCCCCAGAACAACAGTTTAGTACGTTCCTTTTAACCCCCCCCAGAACAACAGTTTAGTACGTTCCTTTTACCCCCCCCCAGAACAACAGTTTAGTACGTTCCTTTTACCCCCCCCCAGAACAACAGTTTAGTACGTTCCTTTTACCCCCCCAGAACAACAGTTTAGTACGTTCCTTTTACCCCCCCCCAGAACAACAGTTTAGTACGTTCCTTTTACCCCCCCCCCAGAACAACAGTTTAGTACGTTCCTTTAACCCCCCCCAGAACAACAGTTTAGTACGTTCCTTTTACCCCCCCCCAGAACAACAGTTTAGTACGTTCCTTTTACCCCCCCCCAGAACAACAGTTTAGTACGTTCCTTTTACCCCCCCCCAGAACAACAGTTTAGTACGTTCCTTTTACCCCCCCAGAACAACAGTTTAGTACGTTCCTTTTACCCCCCCCAGAACAACAGTTTAGTACGTTCCTTTTACCCCCCCCCCAGAACAACAGTTTAGTACGTTCCTTTTACCCCCCCCCCCAGAACAACAGTTTAGTACGTTCCTTTTACCCCCCCCCAGAACAACAGTTTAGTACGTTCCTTTTACCCCCCCCCAGAACAACAGTTTAGTACGTTCCTTTTACCCCCCCCCCAGAACAACAGTTTAGTACGTTCCTTTTCCCCCCCCCAACAGTTTAGTACGTTCCTTTTACCCCCCCCAGAACAACAGTTTAGTACGTTCCTTTTACCCCCCCCCAGAACAACAGTTTAGTACGTTCCTTTTACCCCCCCCCAGAACAACAGTTTAGTACGTTCCTTTTACCCCCCCCCCAGAACAACAGTTTAGTACGTTCCTTTTACCCCCCCCCCAGAACAACAGTTTAGTACGTTCCTTTTACCCCCCCAGAACAACAGTTTAGTACGTTCCTTTTACCCCCCCAGAACAACAGTTTAGTACGTTCCTTTTACCCCCCCCCCAGAACAACAGTTTAGTACGTTCCTTTTACCCCCCCAGAACAACAGTTTAGTACGTTCCTTTTACCCCCCCAGAACAACAGTTTAGTACGTTCCTTTTACCCCCCCCCCAGAACAACAGTTTAGTATGTTCCTTTTACCCCCCCCAGAACAACAGTTTAGTACGTTCCTTTTACCCCCCCAGAACAACAGTTTAGTACGTTCCTTTTACCCCCCCAGAACAACAGTTTAGTACGTTCCTTTTACCCCCCCAGAACAACAGTTTAGTACGTTCCTTTTACCCCCCCAGAACAACAGTTTAGTACGTTCCTTTTACCCCCCCCCCAGAACAACAGTTTAGTACGTTCCTTTTACCCCCCCAGAACAACAGTTTAGTACGTTCCTTTTACCCCCCCAGAACAACAGTTTAGTACGTTCCTTTTACCCCCCCCCAGAACAACAGTTTAGTACGTTCCTTTTACCCCCCCCCCCAGAACAACAGTTTAGTACGTTCCTTTTACCCCCCCAGAACAACAGTTTAGTACGTTCCTTTTACCCCCCCCCCAGAACAACAGTTTAGTACGTTCCTTTTACCCCCCCCCAGAACAACAGTTTAGTACGTTCCTTTTACCCCCCCAGAACAACAGTTTAGTACGTTCCTTTTACCCCCCCCCAGAACAACAGTTTAGTACGTTCCTTTTACCCCCCCAGAACAACAGTTTAGTACGTTCCTTTCTGAACAGTTACACTCCACTGCATTTTCTTTATCTATTCCATTGTTTCCTCCACACCAACCAGGACTAGTACATTCCCTTCTTTATCTAACTCATTTATCTCCCTCTCCTTCTCTCTCTCTCTCTCTCTCCTTCTCTCTCTCTCCTTCTCTCTCCTTCTCTCTCTCTCCTTCTCTCTCTCTCCTTCTCTCTCTCTCCTTCTCTCTCTCTCCTTCTCTCTCTCTCTCTCTCTCTCTCCTTCTCTCTCTCTCCTTCTCTCTCCTTCTCTCTCTCTCCTTCTCTCTCTCTCCTTCTCTCTCTCTCCTTCTCTCTCTCTCCTTCTCTCTCTCCTTCTCTCTCTCTCCTTCTCTCTCTCTCCTTCTCTCTCCTTCTCTCTCTCTCCTTCTCTCTCTCTCCTTCTCTCTCTCTCCTTCTCTCTCTCTCCTCTCTCCTTCTCTCTCTCTCCTTCTCTCTCTCTCCTTCTCTCTCCTTCTCTCTCTCTCCTTCTCTCTCTCTCCTTCTCTCTCTCTCCTTCTCTCTCCTCTCTCTCTCTCTCTCTCCTTCTCTCTCCTTCTCTCTCTCTCCTTCTCTCTCCTTCTCTCTCTCTCTCTCTCCTTCTCTCTCCTTCTCTCTCTCTCCTTCTCTCTCCTCTCTCTCTCTCTCTCTCTCCTTCTCTCTCCTTCTCTCTCTCTCCTTCTCTCTCCTTCTCTCTCTCTCCTTCTCTCTCCTTCTCTCTCTCTCTCTCTCTCTCTCTCTCTCTCTCCTTCTCTCTCTCTCCTCTCTCCTCTCTCTCTCTCTCTCTCTCTTCTCTCTCTCTCCTTCTCTCTCCTTCTCTCTCTCTCTCTCTCTCCTTCTCTCTCTCTCCTTCTCTCTCCTCTCTCTCTCTCTCTCTTCTCTCTCCTTCTCTCTCTCTCCTTCTCTCTCCTTCTCTCTCTCTCTCCTTCTCTCTCCTTCTCTCTCTCTCCTTCTCTCTCCTTCTCTCTCTCTCTCTCTCTCTCTCTCCTTCTCTCTCTCTCTCTCTCTCCTTCTCTCTCTCTGTCCTTCTCTCTCTCTCTCCTTCTCTCTCTCGTTCTCTCTCCTTCTCTCTCTCTGTCCTTCTCTCTCTCCTTCTCTCTCCTCTCTCTCTCCTTCTCTCTCCTTCTCTCTCTCCTTCTCTCTCCTTCTCTCTCTCCTTCTCTCTCCTCTCTCCTCTCTCCCTGTCCTCTCTCTCCTTCTCTCTCCTTCTCTCTCTCTCTTCTCTCCTTCTCTCTCTCTCTCTCTCTCTCTCTCTCTCCTTCTCTCTCTCCTTCTCTCCATTCAGACTTCCTTCCTTCCTCCACCACAACAGTTCCTTCTTCTCTTGTTTCTCTAATTGGATCATCTCTCTCTCATCTCTCTCTCTTTCTCTCTCCGTCCAGACTTGGTTCCTCCAGTCATCCACGGGCCTCCCAAAGTCCCCTCCTCCTCTTCCTCCACCAGTCGGACCACGACCACCCGGTCTCCTCCCTACTATACCACGGCGCGACCAATCCTCACCACCTTACCCGGTCAACGGTCCCGGACAACCACAACCGTGCGGAACCCTGCAGGTGGTGGCGTGGTCGTCCCCGGCGATAACCAGATCCCAGAGATCGTTAACCCCGGTAACGGCCATTAACGGAAATGAACTCATTCTGTTCCAATGTGTTATCGTATAATAATTGTACCTGTTTTTAACATGTACATCTCCGGTAGGTAACGGACGGTCGGTTCCAGCCATGGGTGTTCCCCCTCTGCCTCCCCAGCCCCCGGTCATACCCCCCCAGGACCACTGCTCCCCCAGGGTGACAGCTGAAGTGTCCTGGCCCAGAACCCAGCAGGGACAGATGGCCAAGCAGCCCTGTCCTGTAGGGACACTAGGTAACTACAGCCCTGTCCTGTAGGGACACTAGGTAACTACACTACTAACTACAGCCCTGTCCTCTAGCGACACTAGGTAACTACAGCCCTGTCCTGTAGGGACACTAGGTAACTACACTACTAACTACAGCCCTGTCCTGTAGGGACACTAGGTAACTACACTACTAACTACAGCCCTGTCCTCTAGCGACACTAGGTAACTACAGCCCTGTCCTGTAGGGACACTAGGTAACTACACTACTAACTACAGCCCTGTCCTGTAGGGACACTAGGTAACTACACTACTAACTACAGCCCTGTCCTCTAGCGACACTAGGTAACTACAGCCCTGTCCTGTAGGGACACTAGGTAACTACACTACTAACTACAGCCCTGTCCTGTAGGGACACTAGGTAACTACACTACTAACTACAGCTCTGTCCTGTAGGGACACTAGGTAACTAGACTACTAACTACAGCCCTGTCCTGTAGGGACACTACTAACTACAGCCCTGTCCTGTAGGGACACTAGGTAACTATAGCCCTGTCCTGTAGGGACACTAGGTAACTACACTACTAACTACAGCCCTGTCCTGTAGGGACACTACTAACTACAGCCCTGTCCTGTAGGGACACTAGGTAACTACACTACTAACTACAGCCCTGTCCTGTAGGGACACTAGGTAACTACACTACTAACTACAGCCCTGTCCTGTAGGGACACTAGGTAACTACACTACTAACTACAGCCCTGTCCTGTAGGGACACTAGGTAACTACAGCCCTGTCCTGTAGGGACACTACTAACTACAGCCCTGTCCTGTAGGGACACTACTAACTACAGCCCTGTCCTGTAGGGACACTAGGTTACTACACTACTAACTACAGCCCTGTCCTGTAGGGACACTAGGTAACTACACTACTAACTACAGCCCTGTCCTGTAGGGACACTAGGTAACTACAGCCCTGTCCTGTAGGGACACTAGGTAACTACACTACTAACTACAGCCCTGTCCTGTAGGGACACTAGGTAACTACACTACTAACTACAGCCCTGTCCTGTAGGGACACTACTAACTACAGCCCTGTCCTGTAGGGACACTAGGTTACTACACTACTAACTACAGCCCTGTCCTGTAGGGACACTAGGTAACTACACTACTAACTACAGCCCTGTCCTGTAGGGACACTAGGTAACTACAGCCCTGTCCTGTAGGGACACTAGGTAACTAGACTACTAACTACAGCCCTGTCCTGTAGGGACACTACTAACTACAGCCCTGTCCTGTAGGGACACTAGGTAACTAACTACACTACTAACTACAGCCCTGTCCTGTAGGGACACTACTAACTACAGCCCCGTCACGTATAATACATGTAGTATATCATAGTAACTACATATACAGATATACAGTAGTTACTACAGTCAGATATAATACATGTAGTATATTATAGTAATTACATCTACAGATATACAGTAGTTGCTACAGTCAGATATAATACATGTAGTATATTATAGTAATTACATCTACAGATATACAGTAGTTACTACAGTCAGATATAATACATGTAGTATATTATAGTAATTACATCTACAGATATACAGTAGTTGCTACAGTCAGATATAATACATGTAGTATATTATAGTAATTACATATACAGATATACAGTAGTTACTACAGTCAGATATAATACATGTAGTATATTATTGTAATTACATATACAGATATACAGCAGTTACTACAGTCAGATATAATACATGTAGTATATTATAGTAATTACATATACAGATATACAGTAGTTACTACAGTCAGATATAATACATATAGTATATTATAGTAATTACATATACAGATATACAGTAGTTACTACAGTCAGATATAATACATGTAGTATATTATAGTAATCTACAGATATACAGTAGTTACTACAGTCAGATATAATACATGTAGTATATTATAGTAATTACATATACAGATATACAGTAGTTACTACAGTCAGATATAATACATGTAGTATATTATAGTAATCTACAGATATACAGTAGTTACTACAGTCAGATATAATACATGTAGTATATTATAGTAATTACATATACAGATATACAGTAGTTACTACAGTCAGATATAATACATGTAGTATATTATAGTAATCTACAGATATACAGTAGTTACTACAGTCAGATATAATACATGTAGTATATTATAGTAATTACATCTACAGATATACAGTAGTTACTACAGTCAGATATAATACATGTAGTATATTATAGTAATTACATCTACAGATATACAGTAGTTGCTACAGTCAGATATAATACATGTAGTATATTATAGTAATTACATCTACAGATATACAGTAGTTACTACAGTCAGATATAATACATGTAGTATATTATAGTAATTACATCTACAGATATACAGTAGTTACTACAGTCAGATATAATACATGTAGTATATTATAGTAATTACATCTACAGATATACAGTAGTTACTACAGTCAGATATATTACATGTAGTATATTATAGTAATCTACAGATATACAGTAGTTACTACAGTCAGATATAATACATGTAGTATATCATAGTAATCTACAGATATACAGTAGTTACTACAGTCAGATATAATACATGTAGTATATCATAGTAATTACATCTACAGATATACAGTAGTTACTACAGTCAGATATAATACATGTAGTATATTATAGTAATTACATATTTTTTTATACATGTTTTGTATTTGACCTTTACTTAACTAGGCAAGTCATCTCTAACCTCTAGGCTACCTGCCTCCCCAACATCTACAGATATACAGTAGTTACTACAGACAAGCACTAGATGAGACCAGCAGAATCAAGAAGTCCTTGTAAGTCCTTGTAAAAAGGTAGTTGGGATCAGGATTAGGGTTGGGGTGTTTAAGTCCTTGTAAAAAGGTAGTTGGGATCAGGATTAGGGTTGGGGTGTTTAAATCATTGTAAACAGGTAGTTGGGATCAGGATTAGGGTTGGGGTGTTTAAATCATTGTAAACAGGTAGTTGGGATCAGGATTAGGGTTGGGGTGTTTAAATCATTGTAAACAGGTAGTTGGGATCAGGATTAGGGTTGGGGTGTTTAAATCCTTGTAAAAAGGTAGTTGGGATCAGGATTAGGGTTGGGGTGTTTAAATCCTTGTAAAAAGTTGGTTGGGATCAGGATTAGGGTTGGGGTGTTTAAATCCTTGTAAAAAAGTAGTTGGGATCAGGATTAGGGTTGTGGTGTTTAAATCCTTGTAAGAAAGTAGTTGGGATCAGGATTAAGGTTGGGGTGTTTAAATTCTTGTAAAAAAAGTAGTTGGGATCAGGATTAGGGTTGGGGTTGTCCTTGAAAATAAGGACAATTCCACACTCACTGGAAATAGTCTTTATAAATTCACATCCTTTCCAGCAGTAAATACTATTTCCACCCAGTGCAGGTTTTTCATGTTCCAGACAGCAGACAATAAGTGTTTGACTAACACTACACACACAGAGCTTCTGTTATTTAAACAATGGAACAAGTGGGTTTCTGTCTGGCTTGTCTTTTCTTTAGAACGTGGGTTGTTCTCTGTTAGAGCCTGGCTTTAAATTCTGTTAGAGCGTGGGTTGTTCTCTGTTAGAGCCTGGCTTTACATTCTGTTAGAGCGTGGATTGTTCTCTGTTAGAGCCTGGCTTTAAATTCTGTTAGAGCGTGGGTTGTTCTCTGTTAGAGCCTGGCTTTGCATTCTGTTAGAGCGTGGGTTGTTCTCTGTTAGAGCCTGGCTTTAAATTCTGTTAGAGCGTGGGTTGTTCTCTGTTAGAGCCTGGCTTTAAATTATGTTAGAGCGTGGGTTGTTCTCTGTTAGAGCCTGGCTTTACATTCTGTTAGAGCGTGGGTTGTTCTCTGTTAGAGCCTGGCTTTAAATTCTGTTAGAGCGTGGGTTGTTCTCTGTTAGAGCCTGGCTTTAAATTCTGTTAGAGCGTGGGTTGTTCTCTGTTAGAGCCTGGCTTTAAATTCTGTTAGAGCGTGGGTTGTTCTCTGTTAGAGCCTGGCTTTAAATTATGTTAGAGCGTGGGTTGTTCTCTGTTAGAGCCTGGCTTTAAATTATGTTAGAGCGTGGGTTGTTCTCTGTTAGAGCCTGGCTTTAAATTATGTTAGAGCGTGGGTTGTTCTCTGTTAGAGCCTGGCTTTACATTCTGTTAGAGCGTGGGTTGTTCTCTGTTAGAGCCTGGCTTTACATTCTGTTAGAGCGTGGGTTGTTCTCTGTTAGAGCCTGGCTTTAAATTATGTTAGAGCGTGGGTTGTTCTCTGTTAGAGCCTGGCTTTGCATTCTGTTAGAGCGTGGGTTGTTCTCTGTTAGAGCCTGGCTTTAAATTCTGTTAGAGCGTGGGTTGTTCTCTGTTAGAGCCTGGCTTTAAATTATGTTAGAGCGTGGGTTGTTCTCTGTTAGAGCCTGGCTTTACATTCTGTTAGAGCGTGGGTTGTTCTCTGTTAGAGCCTGGCTTTAAATTCTGTTAGAGCGTGGGTTATTCTCTGTTAGAGCCTGGCTTTAAATTCTGTTAGAGCGTGGGTTGTTCTCTGTTAGAGCCTGGCTTTAAATTATGTTAGAGCGTGGGTTGTTCTCTGTTAGAGCCTGGCTTTAAATTCTGTTAGAGCGTGGGTTGTTCTCTGTTAGAGCCTGGCTTTAAATTCTGTTAGAGCGTGGGTTGTTCTCTGTTAGAGCCTGGCTTTACATTCTGTTAGAGCGTGGGTTGTTCTCTGTTAGAGCGTGAGTTGTTCTCTGTTAGAGCGTGGGTTGTTCTGTTAGAGCCTGAGTTGTTCTGTTAGAGCTTGAGGTGTTCTCTGTTACAGCGTGAGTTGTTCTGTTAGAGCGTGAGTTGTTCTCTGTTAGAGCGTGATTTGTTCTGTTAGAGCGTGAGTTGTTCTGTTAGAGCGTGAGTTGTTCTGTTAGAGCGTGAGTTGTTCTGTTAGAGCGTGAGTTGTTCTGTTAGAGCGTGAGCTGTTCTCCGTTAGAGCGTGAGTTGTTCTCTGTTAGAGCGTGAGTTGTTCTCTGTTAGAGCGTGAGTTGTTCTGTTAGAGCGTGAGTTGTTCTGTTGGAGCGTGAGTTGTTCTCTGTTAGAGTGTGAGTTGTTCTGTTAGAGCGTGAGTTGTTCTGTTAGAGCGTGAGTTGTTCTGTTAGAGCGTGAGGTGTTCTGTTAGAGTGTGAGTTGTTCTCTGTTACAGCGTGAGTTGTTCTCTGTTAGAGTGTGAGTTGTTCTCTGTTAGAGCGTGAGTTGTTCTGTTAGAGTGTGAGTTGTTCTCTGTTAGAGCGTGAGTTGTTCTGTTAGAGCGTGAGTTGTTCTCTGTTAGAGCGTGAGTTGTTCTGTTAGAGCGTGAGTTCTTCTGTTAGAGCGTGAGTTGTTCTCTGTTAGAGCGTGAGTTGTTCTCTGTTAGAGCGTGAGTTGTTCTCTGTTAGAGCGTGAGTTGTTCTGTTAGAGCGTGAGTTGTTCTGTTAGAGCGTGAGTTGTTCTGTTAGAGCGTGAGTTGTTCTCTGTTAGAGCGTGAGTTCTTCTGTTAGAGCGTGAGTTGTTCTGTTAGAGCGTGAGTTGTTCTCTGTTAGAGCGTGAGTTGTTCTCTGTTAGAGCGTGCGTTGTTCTCTGTTAGAGCGTGAGTTGTTCTCTGTTAGAGCGTGAGTTGTTCTCTGTTAGAGTGTGAGTTGTTCTCTGTTAGAGCGTGAGTTGTTCTCTGTTAGAGCGTGAGTTGTTCTCTGTTAGAGCGTGAGGTGTTCTGTTAGAGCGTGAGTTGTTCTGTTAGAGCGCGAGTTGTTCTGTTAGAGCGTGAGATGTTCTCTGTTAGAGCGTGAGCTGTTCTGTTGTTCTCTGTTAGAGCGTGAGTTGTTCTCTGTTAGAGCGTGCGTTGTTCTGTTAGAGCGTGAGTTGTTCTGTTAGAGCGTGAGTTGTTCTGTTAGAGCGTGAGTTGTTCTGTTGGAGCGTGAGTTGTTCTGTTGGAGCGTGAGTTGTTCTGTTAGAGCGTGGGTTGTTCTCTGTTAGAGCCTGGCTTTAAATTATGTTAGAGCGTGGGTTGTGTTCTGTTAGAGCCTGGCTTTAAATTATGTTAGAGCGTGGGTTGTTCTCTGTTAGAGCCTGGCTTTAAATTTTATTAGAGCGTGGGTTGTTCTCTGTTAGAGCCTGGCTTTAAATTCTGTTAGAGCGTGAGTTGTTCTCTGTTAGAGCCTGGCTTTAAATTATGTTAGAGCGTGGGTTGTGTTCTGTTAGAGCCTGGCTTTAAATTATGTTAGAGCGTGGGTTGTTCTCTGTTAGAGCCTGGCTTTAAATTTTATTAGAGCGTGGGTTGTTCTCTGTTAGAGCCTGGCTTTAAATTCTGTTAGAGCGTGAGTTGTTCTCTGTTAGAGCCTGGCTTTAAATTCTGTTAGAGCGTGGGTTGTTCTCTATTAGAGCCTGGCTTTAAATTATGTTAGAGCGTGAGTTGTTCTCTGTTAGAGCCTGGCTTTACATTCTGTTAGAGCGTGGGTTGTTCTCTGTTAGAGCCTGGCTTTAAATTCTGTTAGAGCGTGGGTTGTTCTCTGTTAGAGCCTGGCTTTAAATTCTGTTAGAGCGTGGGTTGTTCTCTGTTAGAGCCTGGCTTTAAATTATGTTAGAGCGTGGGTTGTTCTCTGTTAGAGCCTGGCTTTAAATTCTGTTAGAGCGTGGGTTGTTCTCTGTTAGAGCCTGGCTTTAAATTATGTTAGAGCGTGGGTTGTTCTCTGTTAGAGCCTGGCTTTACATTCTGTTAGAGCGTGGGTTGTTCTCTGTTAGAGCCTGGCTTTACATTCTGTTAGAGCGTGGGTTGTTCTCTGTTAGAGCCTGGCTTTAAATTCTGTTAGAGCGTGGGTTGTTCTCTGTTAGAGCCTGGCTTTGCATTCTGTTAGAGCGTGGGTTGTTCTCTGTTAGAGCCTGGCTTTAAATTCTGTTAGAGCGTGGGTTGTTCTCTGTTAGAGCCTGGCTTTAAATTATGTTAGAGCGTGGGTTGTTCTCTGTTAGAGCCTGGCTTTAAATTCTGTTAGAGCGTGGGTTGTTCTCTGTTAGAGCCTGGCTTTAAATTCTGTTAGAGCGTGGGTTGTTCTCTGTTAGAGCCTGGCTTTAAATTATGTTAGAGCGTGGGTTGTTCTCTGTTAGAGCCTGGCTTTAAATTCTGTTAGAGCGTGGGTTGTTCTCTGTTAGAGCCTGGCTTTAAATTCTGTTAGAGCGTGGGTTGTTCTCTGTTAGAGCCTGGCTTTACATTCTGTTAGAGCGTGGGTTGTTCTCTGTTAGAGCGTGAGTTGTTCTCTGTTAGAGCGTGAGTTGTTCTCTGTTAGAGCGTGGGTTGTTCTGTTAGAGCCTGAGTTGTTCTGTTAGAGCTTGAGGTGTTCTCTGTTACAGCGTGAGTTGTTCTGTTAGAGCGTGAGTTGTTCTCTGTTAGAGCGTGAGTTGTTCTGTTAGAGCGTGAGTTGTTCTGTTAGAGCGTGATTTGTTCTGTTAGAGCGTGAGTTGTTCTGTTAGAGCGTGAGCTGTTCTCCGTTAGAGCGTGAGTTGTTCTCTGTTAGAGCGTGAGTTGTTCTCTGTTAGAGCGTGAGTTGTTCTGTTAGAGCGTGAGTTGTTCTGTTGGAGCGTGAGTTGTTCTCTGTTAGAGTGTGAGTTGTTCTGTTAGAGCGTGAGTTGTTCTGTTAGAGCTTGAGTTGTTCTGTTAGAGCGTGAGGTGTTCTGTTAGAGTGTGAGTTGTTCTCTGTTACAGCGTGAGTTGTTCTCTGTTAGAGTGTGAGTTGTTCTCTGTTAGAGCGTGAGTTGTTCTGTTAGAGTGTGAGTTGTTCTCTGTTAGAGCGTGAGTTGTTCTGTTAGAGCGTGAGTTGTTCTCTGTTAGAGCGTGAGTTGTTCTGTTAGAGCGTGAGTTCTTCTGTTAGAGCGTGAGTTGTTCTCTGTTAGAGCGTGAGTTGTTCTCTGTTAGAGCGTGAGTTGTTCTCTGTTAGAGCGTGAGTTGTTCTGTTAGAGCGTGAGTTGTTCTGTTAGAGCGTGAGTTGTTCTGTTAGAGCGTGAGTTGTTCTCTGTTAGAGCGTGAGTTCTTCTGTTAGAGCGTGGGTTGTTCTGTTAGAGCCTGAGTTGTTCTGTTAGAGCTTGAGGTGTTCTCTGTTACAGCGTGAGTTGTTCTGTTAGAGCGTGAGTTGTTCTCTGTTAGAGCGTGAGTTGTTCTGTTAGAGCGTGAGTTGTTCTGTTAGAGCGTGATTTGTTCTGTTAGAGCGTGAGTTGTTCTGTTAGAGCGTGAGTTGTTCTGTTAGAGCGTGAGCTGTTCTCCGTTAGAGCGTGAGTTGTTCTCTGTTAGAGCGTGAGTTGTTCTCTGTTAGAGCGTGAGTTGTTCTGTTAGAGCGTGAGTTGTTCTGTTGGAGCGTGAGTTGTTCTCTGTTAGAGTGTGAGTTGTTCTGTTAGAGCGTGAGTTGTTCTGTTAGAGCTTGAGTTGTTCTGTTAGAGCGTGAGGTGTTCTGTTAGAGTGTGAGTTGTTCTCTGTTACAGCGTGAGTTGTTCTCTGTTAGAGTGTGAGTTGTTCTCTGTTAGAGCGTGAGTTGTTCTGTTAGAGTGTGAGTTGTTCTCTGTTAGAGCGTGAGTTGTTCTGTTAGAGCGTGAGTTGTTCTCTGTTAGAGCGTGAGTTGTTCTGTTAGAGCGTGAGTTCTTCTGTTAGAGCGTGAGTTGTTCTCTGTTAGAGCGTGAGTTGTTCTCTGTTAGAGCGTGAGTTGTTCTCTGTTAGAGCGTGAGTTGTTCTGTTAGAGCGTGAGTTGTTCTGTTAGAGCGTGAGTTGTTCTGTTAGAGCGTGAGTTGTTCTCTGTTAGAGCGTGAGTTCTTCTGTTAGAGCGTGAGTTGTTCTGTTAGAGCGTGAGTTGTTCTCTGTTAGAGCGTGAGTTGTTCTCTGTTAGAGCGTGCGTTGTTCTCTGTTAGAGCGTGAGTTGTTCTCTGTTAGAGCGTGAGTTGTTCTCTGTTAGAGTGTGAGTTGTTCTCTGTTAGAGCGTGAGTTGTTCTTCTGTTAGAGCGTGAGTTGTTCTGTTTGAGCGCGAGTTGTTCTGTTAGAGCGTGAGATGTTCTCTGTTAGAGCGTGAGTTGTTCTTCTGTTAGAGCGTGAGTTGTTCTGTTAGAGCGTGAGTTGTTCTCTGTTAGAGCGTGAGTTGTTCTCTGTTAGAGCGTGAGTTGTTCTCTGTTAGAGCGTGAGTTGTTCTCTGTTAGAGCGTGAGGTGTTCTGTTAGAGCGTGAGTTGTTCTGTTAGAGCGCGAGTTGTTCTGTTAGAGCGTGAGATGTTCTCTGTTAGAGCGTGAGCTGTTCTGTTGTTCTCTGTTAGAGCGTGAGTTGTTCTCTGTTAGAGCGTGCGTTGTTCTGTTAGAGCGTGAGTTGTTCTGTTAGAGCGTGAGTTGTTCTGTTAGAGCGTGAGTTGTTCTGTTGGAGCGTGAGTTGTTCTGTTAGAGCGTGAGTTGTTCTCTGTTAGAGCCTGGCTTTAAATTATGTTAGAGCGTGGGTTGTTCTCTGTTAGAGCCTGGCTTTAAATTATGTTAGAGCGTGGGTTGTTCTCTGTTAGAGCCTGGCTTTAAATTATATTAGAGCGTGGGTTGTTCTCTGTTAGAGCCTGGCTTTAAATTCTGTTAGAGCGTGAGTTGTTCTCTGTTAGAGCCTGGCTTTAAATTCTGTTAGAGCGTGGGTTGTTCTCTATTAGAGCCTGGCTTTAAATTATGTTAGAGCGTGAGTTGTTCTCTGTTAGAGCCTGGCTTTACATTCTGTTAGAGCGTGGGTTGTTCTCTGTTAGAGCCTGGCTTTAAATTCTGTTAGAGCGTGGGTTGTTCTCTGTTAGAGCCTGGCTTTAAATTCTGTTAGAGCGTGGGTTGTTCTCTGTTAGAGCCTGGCTTTAAATTATGTTAGAGCGTGGGTTGTTCTCTGTTAGAGCCTGGCTTTAAATTCTGTTAGAGCGTGGGTTGTTCTCTGTTAGAGCCTGGCTTTAAATTATGTTAGAGCGTGGGTTGTTCTCTGTTAGAGCCTGGCTTTACATTCTGTTAGAGCGTGGGTTGTTCTCTGTTAGAGCCTGGCTTTACATTCTGTTAGAGCGTGGGTTGTTCTCTGTTAGAGCCTGGCTTTACATTCTGTTAGAGCGTGGGTTGTTCTCTGTTAGAGCCTGGCTTTAAATTCTGTTAGAGCGTGGGTTGTTCTCTGTTAGAGCCTGGCTTTGCATTCTGTTAGAGCGTGGGTTGTTCTCTGTTAGAGCCTGGCTTTAAATTCTGTTAGAGCGTGGGTTGTTCTCTGTTAGAGCCTGGCTTTAAATTATGTTAGAGCGTGGGTTGTTCTCTGTTAGAGCCTGGCTTTACATTCTGTTAGAGCGTGGGTTGTTCTCTGTTAGAGCCTGGCTTTAAATTCTGTTAGAGCGTGGGTTGTTCTCTGTTAGAGCCTGGCTTTAAATTCTGTTAGAGCGTGGGTTGTTCTCTGTTAGAGCCTGGCTTTAAATTCTGTTAGAGCGTGGGTTGTTCTCTGTTAGAGCCTGGCTTTAAATTCTGTTAGAGCGTGGGTTTTTCTCTGTTAGAGCCTGGCTTTAAATTATGTTAGAGCGTGGGTTGTTCTCTGTTAGAGCCTGGCTTTACATTCTGTTAGAGCGTGGGTTGTTCTCTGTTAGAGCCTGGCTTTACATTCTGTTAGAGCGTGGGTTGTTCTCTGTTAGAGCCTGGCTTTAAATTCTGTTAGAGCGTGGGTTGTTCTCTGTTAGAGCCTGGCTTTGCATTCTGTTAGAGCGTGGGTTGTTCTCTGTTAGAGCCTGGCTTTAAATTCTGTTAGAGCGTGGGTTGTTCTCTGTTAGAGCCTGGCTTTAAATTATGTTAGAGCGTGGGTTGTTCTCTGTTAGAGCCTGGCTTTACATTCTGTTAGAGCGTGGGTTGTTCTCTGTTAGAGCCTGGCTTTAAATTCTGTTAGAGCGTGGGTTGTTCTCTGTTAGAGCCTGGCTTTAAATTCTGTTAGAGCGTGGGTTGTTCTCTGTTAGAGCCTGGCTTTAAATTATGTTAGAGCGTGGGTTGTTCTCTGTTAGAGCCTGGCTTTAAATTCTGTTAGAGCGTGGGTTGTTCTCTGTTAGAGCCTGGCTTTAAATTCTGTTAGAGCGTGGGTTGTTCTCTGTTAGAGCCTGGCTTTAAATTATGTTAGAGCGTGGGTTGTTCTCTGTTAGAGCCTGGCTTTAAATTCTGTTAGAGCGTGGGTTGTTCTCTGTTAGAGCCTGGCTTTACATTCTGTTAGAGCGTGGGTTGTTCTCTGTTAGAGCGTGAGTTGTTCTCTGTTAGAGCGTGAGTTGTTCTCTGTTAGAGCGTGGGTTGTTCTGTTAGAGCGTGAGTTGTTCTGTTAGAGCGTGAGTTGTTCTGTTAGAGCGTGAGTTGTTCTGTTAGAGCGTGAGTTGTTCTCTGTTAGAGCGTGAGTTGTTCTCTGTTAGAGCGTGAGTTGTTCTGTTAGAGCGTGAGTTGTTCTGTTAGAGCGTGAGTTGTTCTGTTAGAGCGTGAGTTGTTCTGTTAGAGCGTGAGTTGTTCTGTTAGAGCGTGAGTTGTTCTGTTAGAGCGTGAGTTGTTCTGTTAGAGCGTGAGTTGTTCTGTTAGAGCGTGGGTTGTTCTCTGTTAGAGCCTGGCTTTACATTCTGTTAGAGCGTGGGTTGTTCTCTGTTAGAGCGTGAGTTGTTCTCTGTTAGAGCGTGAGTTGTTCTCTGTTAGAGCGTGGGTTGTTCTGTTAGAGCGTGAGTTGTTCTGTTAGAGCGTGAGTTGTTCTGTTAGAGCGTGAGTTGTTCTGTTAGAGCGTGAGTTGTTCTCTGTTAGAGCGTGAGTTGTTCTCTGTTAGAGCGTGAGTTGTTCTGTTAGAGCGTGAGTTGTTCTGTTAGAGCGTGAGTTGTTCTGTTAGAGCGTGAGTTGTTCTGTTAGAGCGTGAGTTGTTCTGTTAGAGCGTGAGTTGTTCTGTTAGAGCGTGGGTTGTTCTCTGTTAGAGCCTGGCTTTAAATTCTGTTAGAGCGTGGGTTGTTCTCTGTTAGAGCCTGGCTTTGCATTCTGTTAGAGCGTGGGTTGTTCTCTGTTAGAGCCTGGCTTTAAATTCTGTTAGAGCGTGGGTTGTTCTCTGTTAGAGCCTGGCTTTAAATTATGTTAGAGCGTGGGTTGTTCTCTGTTAGAGCCTGGCTTTACATTCTGTTAGAGCGTGGGTTGTTCTCTGTTAGAGCCTGGCTTTAAATTCTGTTAGAGCGTGGGTTGTTCTCTGTTAGAGCCTGGCTTTAAATTCTGTTAGAGCGTGGGTTGTTCTCTGTTAGAGCCTGGCTTTAAATTATGTTAGAGCGTGGGTTGTTCTCTGTTAGAGCCTGGCTTTAAATTCTGTTAGAGCGTGGGTTGTTCTCTGTTAGAGCCTGGCTTTAAATTCTGTTAGAGCGTGGGTTGTTCTCTGTTAGAGCCTGGCTTTAAATTATGTTAGAGCGTGGGTTGTTCTCTGTTAGAGCCTGGCTTTAAATTCTGTTAGAGCGTGGGTTGTTCTCTGTTAGAGCCTGGCTTTACATTCTGTTAGAGCGTGGGTTGTTCTCTGTTAGAGCGTGAGTTGTTCTCTGTTAGAGCGTGAGTTGTTCTCTGTTAGAGCGTGGGTTGTTCTGTTAGAGCGTGAGTTGTTCTGTTAGAGCGTGAGTTGTTCTGTTAGAGCGTGAGTTGTTCTGTTAGAGCGTGAGTTGTTCTCTGTTAGAGCGTGAGTTGTTCTCTGTTAGAGCGTGAGTTGTTCTGTTAGAGCGTGAGTTGTTCTGTTAGAGCGTGAGTTGTTCTGTTAGAGCGTGAGTTGTTCTGTTAGAGCGTGAGTTGTTCTGTTAGAGCGTGAGTTGTTCTGTTAGAGCGTGAGTTGTTCTCTGTTAGAGCGTGAGTTGTTCTCTGTTAGAGCGTGAGTTGTTCTCTGTTAGAGCGTGAGTTGTTCTGTTAGAGCGTGAGTTGTTCTGTTAGAGCGTGAGTTGTTCTGTTAGAGCGTGAGTTGTTCTGTTAGAGCGTGAGTTGTTCTGTTAGAGCGTGAGTTGTTCTGTTAGAGCGTGAGTTGTTCTCTGTTAGAGTGTGATTTGTTCTGTTAGAGCGTGAGTTGTTCTGTTAGAGCGTGAGTTGTTCTGTTAGAGCGTGAGGTGTTCTGTTAGAGTGTGAGTTGTTCTCTGTTACAGCGTGAGTTGTTCTCTGTTAGAGTGTGAGTTGTTCTCTGTTAGAGCGTGAGTTGTTCTGTTAGAGTGTGAGTTGTTCTCTGTTAGAGCGTGAGTTGTTCTCTGTTAGAGCGTGAGTTGTTCTGTTAGAGCGTGAGTTGTTCTGTTAGAGCGTGAGTTGTTCTCTGTTAGAGCGTGAGTTGTTCTGTTAGAGCGTGAGTTCTTCTGTTAGAGCGTGAGTTGTTCTGTTAGAGCGTGAGTTGTTCTGTTAGAGCGTGAGTTCTTCTGTTAGAGCGTGAGTTGTTCTCTGTTAGAGCGTGAGTTGTTCTCTGTTAGAGCGTGAGTTGTTCTGTTAGAGCGTGAGTTGTTCTGTTAGAGCGTGAGTTGTTCTCTGTTAGAGCGTGAGTTGTTCTCTGTTAGAGCGTGAGTTGTTCTGTTAGAGCGTGAGTTGTTCTCTGTTAGAGTGTGAGTTGTTCTCTGTTAGAGTGTGAGTTGTTCTCTGTTAGAGTGTGAGTTGTTCTCTGTTAGAGCGTGAGTTGTTCTCTGTTAGAGCGTGAGTTGTTCTGTTAGAGCGTGAGTTGTTCTGTTAGAGCGTGAGTTGTTCTCTGTTAGAGCGTGAGTTGTTCTGTTAGAGCGTGAGTTCTTCTGTTAGAGCGTGAGTTCTTCTGTTAGAGCGTGAGTTGTTCTGTTAGAGCGTGAGTTCTTCTGTTAGAGCGTGAGTTGTTCTCTGTTAGAGCGTGAGTTGTTCTCTGTTAGAGCGTGAGTTGTTCTGTTAGAGCGTGAGTTGTTCTGTTAGAGCGTGAGTTGTTCTCTGTTAGAGCGTGAGTTGTTCTGTTAGAGCGTGAGTTGTTCTCTGTTAGAGCGTGAGGTGTTCTGTTAGAGCGTGAGTTGTTCTGTTAGAGCGTGAGTTGTTCTGTTAGAGCGTGAGTTGTTCTCTGTTAGAGTGTGAGTTGTTCTCTGTTAGAGCGTGAGTTGTTCTTCTGTTAGAGCGTGAGTTGTTCTGTTAGAGCGCGAGTTGTTCTGTTAGAGTTTGAGTTGTTCTGTTAGAGCGCGAGTTGTTCTGTTAGAGCGTGAGATGTTCTCTGTTAGAGCGTGAGTTGTTCTGTTAGAGCGTGAGTTGTTCTGTTAGAGCGTGAGTTCTTCTGTTAGAGCGTGAGTTGTTCTCTGTTAGAGCGTGAGTTGTTCTCTGTTAGAGCGTGCGTTGTTCTGTTAGAGCGTGCGTTGTTCTGTTAGAGCGTGAGTTGTTCTGTTAGAGCGTGAGTTGTTCTGTTAGAGCGTGAGTTGTTCTGTTGGAGCGTGAGTTGTTCTGTTAGAGCGTGAGTTGTTCTCTGTTAGAGCGTGAGTGGTGTGATAACGTATAATATGAAACATGAACATCATATATAGGTCATGTTAACACTGTAACAACGTTCATTTCATGTGCCATGACAGGCATACATGCATATACAGCATACAATACATCTCATTATGAGAAACACACACACACACACACACACAAACACACACACACACACACTCACAAACACAAATGTGTAGGGACGTGTGTTAGATTCAGATCAGCAGTTCTTTAACCCCCCATAATGTCCGTCTCTGTCCTCTCCAGTACTAAGGTTGGTAAGTAGAGTATGATCCTACTGCTCAGACTCATGAATGTGAAACACTGTCCTTTGTCTGGTTAATTATCACACACACACACACACACACACACACACACACACACACACACACACACACACATACACACCACACACACACACACACACACACACACGTGCCACAAACCCCTGGCTCCTCCGTACTTCCTGCCTCCCTGCCCACTCTCTGAATGTCAACGCTGTCTTACTGTGTTTGCTAAGCGTGTTGTCTTGGTGTTTGTGTGTCTTCCAGGCGTAGCTACATACGTGTGTGTTGCTCAGCAGGGCTACTGGGATCCCCAAGGCCCCGACATCAGCAACTGCACGTCTCCCTGGGTCAACCACATCATGCAGAAAGTGAGTATGACTGCTGGCGGCGGCCATTGCGGCTACGCGGCTCTCCCATTGAAACACATTCTAGGGCGTCCATTACGGATCTGGACCCAGGGGCAGTTTGTTCTCTCAGTTTCTCACGCATGGAGACACATTGGGGAAGATACTGGGGAAGATCTAGACTGTGCCCCAAAATGGCACTTAACAGGGTTCCATTTGCGAACCCTGCCACCACTGTAGACGAGACAGGGTTGGTTCAGAGACTTCCTGTACTATTTTGGCTGTTTGATGAGGTCAGTTCCCGGTTATATGACGTTAAAGACGATAGCTGTGTGATGAGGTCAGTTAAAGATGATAGCTGTGTGATAAGCTCAGTTAAAGACGATAGCTGTGTGATAAGCTCAGTTCCTGGTTATATGATGTTAAAGACGACAGCTGTGTGATGAGGTCAGTTCCTGGTTATATGATGTTAAAGACGATAGCTGTGTGATAAGCTCAGTTCCTGGTTATATGATGTTAAAGACGACAGCTGTGTGATGAGGTCAGTTCCTGGTTATATGATGTTAAAGACGATAGCTGTGTGATAAGCTCAGTTCCTGGTTATATGATGTTAAAGACGATAGCTGTGTGATAAGCTCAGTTCCTGGTTATATGATGTTAAAGACGACAGCTGTGTGATGAGGTCAGTTCCTGGTAATATGATATTAAAGACGATAGCTGTGTGATAAGCTCAGTTCCTGGTTATATGATGTTAAAGACGATAGCTGTGTGATAAGCTCAGTTCCTGGTTATATGATGTTAAAGATGATAGCTGTGTGATGAGGTCAGTTCCTGGTTATATGATGTTAAAGACGATAGCTGTGTGATAAGCTCAGTTCCTGGTTATATGATGTTAAAGATGATAGCTGTGTGATGAGGTCAGTTCCTGGTTATATGATGTTAAAGACGACAGCTGTGTGATGAGCTCAGTTCCTGGTTATATGATGTTAAAGACGATAGCTGTGTGATGAGCTCAGTTCCTGGTTATATGATGTTAAAGATGATAGCTGTGTGATGAGCTCAGTTCCTGGTTATATGATGTTAAAGATGATAGCTGTGTGATGAGGTCAGTTCCTGGTTATATGATGTTAAAGACGACAGCTGTGTGATGAGCTCAGTTCCTGGTTATATGATGTTAAAGACGATAGAGAGTAAAGATGTACGGTGTAGGACTGAGGAGACTTTAGCTCATTTATACATTCTGGTTAGTATCAGCATCATCGTCATTATAGGAGTCGTGAATATCATGACAAAGACAAGAAATATTGAAGACATTTGTTTCATTCTGAGTTTATCTGCAGTTGTTTTAATCACCATCAGTTGTTTTAATCACTATCAGTTGTTTTAATCACTATCAGTTGTTTTAATCACTATCATTACTATCAGTTGTTTTAATCACTATCAGTTGTTTAATGACTATCAGTTGTTTTAATCACTATCAGTTGTTTAATCACTATCAGTTGTTTAATGACTATCAGTTGTTTTAATCACTATCAGTTGTTTAATGACTATCAGTTGTTTAATCACTATCATCACTATCAGTTGTTTTAATCACTATCATTACTATCAGTTGTTTTAATCACTATCAGTTGTTTTAATCACTATCAGTTGTTTTAATCACTATCATTACTATCAGTTGTTTTAATCACGATCAGTTGTTTAATCACTGTCATTACTATTGTTGTTGTTTGACCTATCTGTTCTATCTTCATCCTCCTCCTCCTCCTCTAGTTGCGTAGCGGCGAGACGGCAGCCGTGGTTGCCAGGGAGCTGGCCGAGCAGACTAAAGGGTTGTTGCGTCCCGGTGACGTCCCCTCTACGGTGAGGGCCATGGCCCAGCTGGTTGACCTGCTGGATGTTCAGCTCAGAAACCTGACCCCCGGGGGCAAGGACAGCGCCGCCCGCAGCCTCAACAAGGTACTGCAGGGGGGAAAAATACTCTCGTTAAGTTCATTTCGATATTGAAGGGATCGGTCACACAAACTGTAGTTCACACATGGATTGCTGTCTGA
>NW_027258771.1:0-7500 GCF_045791955.1 Oncorhynchus clarkii lewisi | reverse complement strand
AGATAACACTCTGTGGCATGTTTCTGGTCCACTAAAATCAAAGTGCACAACATCAAAAGGACCCCAGGGTCCTGCTCCTTGCAAATACTGTGTTACTCTGTCAGGCTTTATTTCTCTTTCTTTCTTTCTCTTTCTCTCTTTCTTTCTTTCTCTCTCTATCTCTCTCTTCCCTCTCTCGCTCTCTCTCTCTTCCCTCTCTCGCTCTCTCTCTCTCCCCTCTCTCTCTCTCTTCCCTCTCTCGCTCTCTCTCTCCCCTCTTTATCTCTCTCTCTCTTCCCTCTCTCTCTCCCCTCTCTATCTCTCTCTCTCTCTCTCTCTCTCTCTCTCTCTTCCCTCTCTCTCTCTCTCTTTTTCTCCTGATGCAGTCTATTTTTCTCCCTCTCTCTCTCTCTCTCTCTCTCTCAATGTCTAGACGTCAGCACCACTCAGCAGAGTCACATCACACGAGCTGACATACAGAACACACACACACGCACGCGCGCACACACACAGACACACACACACACACACTTGAAAACATTGATGAGTCAGAATAATGTCAAAGGCTGCCATCCTCCATGTTGATAATATCATAAAACACCTGGGCTGCTTAGAAAATATTTGATAAATAACATCTCTAACTGAGATGATGAACCATGTCAGACTGCCTACCGCTGTTACTGAAGAGGTTTTAATTAGGCACGCTACCAAATGATATCATCACTGCCTTCCGCTGTTACTGAAGAGGTTTTAATTAGGCACGCTATCAAATGATATCATCACTGCCTACCGCTGTTACTGAAGAGGTTTTAATTAGGCACGCTATCAAATGATATCATCACTACCTTCCTGCCTACCGCTGTTACTGAAGAGGTTTTAATTAGGCACGCTAACAAATGATATCATCACTACCTACCGCTGTTACTGAAGAGGTTTTAATTAGGTACGCTAACAAATGATATCATCACTGCCTTCCTGCCTACCGCTGTTACTGAAGAGGTTTTAATTAGGTACGCTAACAAATGATATCATCACTGCCTTCCTGCCTACCGCTGTTACTGAAGAGGTTTTAATTAGGTACGCTAACAAATGATATCATCACTGCCTTCCTGCCTACCGCTGTTACTGAAGAGGTTTTAATTAGGCACGCTAACAAATGATATCATCACTACCTTCCTGCCTACCGCTGTTACTGAAGAGGTTTTAATTAGGCACGCTAACAAATGATATCATCACTGCCTACCGCTGTTACTGAAGAGGTTTTAATTAGGTACGCTACCAAATGATATCATCACTGCCTACCGCTGTTACTGAAGAGGTTTTAATTAGGTACGCTAACAAATTATATCATCACTGCCTTCCTCTGTTACTGAAGAGGTTTTAATTAGGTACGCTAACAAATGATATTATCACTGCCTTCCTCTGTTACTGAAGAGGTTTTAATTAGGTACGCTAACAAATGATATTATCACTGCCTTCCTCTGTTACTGAAGAGGTTTTAATTAGGCACGCTAACAAATGATATTATCACTGCCTTCCTCTGTTACTGAAGAGGTTTTAATTAGGTACGCTAACAAATGATATTATCACTGCCTTCCTCTGTTAATGAAGAGGTTTTAATTAGGCACGCTAACAAATGATATTATCACTGCCTTCCTCTGTTACTTAAGAGGTTTTAATTAGGTACGCTATCAAATGATATCATCACTACCTTCCTCTGTTACTGAAGAGGTTTTGATTAGGCACGCTAACAAATGATATCATCACTGCCTTCCTCTGTTACTGAAGAGGTTTTGATTAGGCATGCTAACAAATGATATCATCACTGCCTTCCTCTGTTAATGAAGAGGTTTTTAATTAGGTACGCTAACAAATGATATCATCACTACCTTCCTGCCTTCCTCTGTTACTGAAGAGGTTTTAATTAGGTACGCTAACAAATGATATTATCACTGCCTTCCTCTGTTACTGAAGAGGTTTTGATTAGGCACGCTACCAAATGATATTATCACTGCCTTCCTCTGTTACTGAAGAGGTTTTAATTAGGCACGCTACCAAATGATATTATCACTGCCTTCCTCTGTTACTGAAGAGGTTTTAATTAGGCACGCTAACAAATGATATCATCACTGCCTTCCTCTGTTACTGAAGAGGTTTTAATTAGGTACGCTAACAAATGATATTATCACTGCCTTCCTCTGTTACTGAAGAGGTTTTAATTAGGCACGCTATCAAATGATATCATCACTACCTTCCTGCCTACCGCTGTTACTGAAGAGGTTTTAATTAGGCACGCTAACAAATGATATCATCACTACCTACCGCTGTTACTGAAGAGGTTTTAATTAGGTACGCTAACAAATGATATCATCACTGCCTTCCTGCCTACCGCTGTTACTGAAGAGGTTTTAATTAGGTACGCTAACAAATGATATCATCACTGCCTTCCTGCCTACCGCTGTTACTGAAGAGGTTTTAATTAGGTACGCTAACAAATGATATCATCACTGCCTTCCTGCCTACCGCTGTTACTGAAGAGGTTTTAATTAGGCACGCTAACAAATGATATCATCACTACCTTCCTGCCTACCGCTGTTACTGAAGAGGTTTTAATTAGGCACGCTAACAAATGATATCATCACTGCCTACCGCTGTTACTGAAGAGGTTTTAATTAGGTACGCTACCAAATGATATCATCACTGCCTACCGCTGTTACTGAAGAGGTTTTAATTAGGTACGCTAACAAATTATATCATCACTGCCTTCCTCTGTTACTGAAGAGGTTTTAATTAGGTACGCTAACAAATGATATTATCACTGCCTTCCTCTGTTACTGAAGAGGTTTTAATTAGGTACGCTAACAAATGATATTATCACTGCCTTCCTCTGTTACTGAAGAGGTTTTAATTAGGCACGCTAACAAATGATATTATCACTGCCTTCCTCTGTTACTGAAGAGGTTTTAATTAGGTACGCTAACAAATGATATTATCACTGCCTTCCTCTGTTAATGAAGAGGTTTTAATTAGGCACGCTAACAAATGATATTATCACTGCCTTCCTCTGTTACTTAAGAGGTTTTAATTAGGTACGCTATCAAATGATATCATCACTACCTTCCTCTGTTACTGAAGAGGTTTTGATTAGGCACGCTAACAAATGATATCATCACTGCCTTCCTCTGTTACTGAAGAGGTTTTGATTAGGCATGCTAACAAATGATATCATCACTGCCTTCCTCTGTTAATGAAGAGGTTTTTAATTAGGTACGCTAACAAATGATATCATCACTACCTTCCTGCCTTCCTCTGTTACTGAAGAGGTTTTAATTAGGTACGCTAACAAATGATATTATCACTGCCTTCCTCTGTTACTGAAGAGGTTTTGATTAGGCACGCTACCAAATGATATTATCACTGCCTTCCTCTGTTACTGAAGAGGTTTTAATTAGGCACGCTACCAAATGATATTATCACTGCCTTCCTCTGTTACTGAAGAGGTTTTAATTAGGCACGCTAACAAATGATATCATCACTGCCTTCCTCTGTTACTGAAGAGGTTTTAATTAGGTACGCTAACAAATGATATTATCACTGCCTTCCTCTGTTACTGAAGAGGTTTTAATTAGGTACGCTAACAAATGATATCATCACTGCCTTCCTACCTACCGCTGTTACTGAAGAGGTTTTGATTAGGCACATACGCATGCATAAACACGTCGATTCTCTGATTGGAGATTTGTTTTCTGCAGCTCTGACAGTCTGATGAGAGGGTGTGTGTATGTGCAGGTTCAACCCTAGCCTTTTAGGGGCCCTAAGCTAAATGTTGTTGGGGGACCACACTCACCTTGAGGGGCAAAACATTTGAGTGCCTTCCCCCCCTCTTGACGGTTGAGAGAAAAGTTTAGGATACAACTGCCTGTAATTCTACACATTTTGACATGTGGTTGTAGAGAAAATGTGTAGTTGTTTAGCTACTCTCCTGTAATTCTACACATTATGACATGTGGTTGTAGAGAAAATGTGTAGTTGTTTAGCTACTCTCCCGTAATTCTACACATTTTGACATGTGGCATAGAGAAAATGTGTAGTTGTTTAGCTACTCTCCTGTAATTCTACACATTATGACATGTGGTTGTAGAGAAAATGTGTAGTTATTTAGCTACTCTCCCGTAATTCTACACATTTTGACATGTGGTTGTAGAGAAAATGTGTAGTTGTTTAGCTACTCTCCTGTAATTCTACACATTTTGACATGACTTATCATGTTATTGATATCTGAATGAGAGTGACGAACAAAATCAATGGAGGTCCCCTGGAGGTCAGGACCCCTGGAGGTCAGGACCCCTGGAGGTCAGGGCCCCTGGAGGTCAGGTCCCCTGGAGGTCAGGGCCCCTGGGCTCTGTGCTGCCAGTTGGTAATTCGACCATGATTACTACACGTTTGAATAGCTGGCTAGTTACAAAGACTAATTTACAAATCGTAAACATTTTATCTGACAATAATTCAGGCTAATTCAGTTACTGTCAGTGACTGACCTCGGAGAAAACTGTTGATGCACAAAAAACACAATTAAAGTTCAACAGCATGTGTGTGTGTGTGTGTGTGTGTGTGTGTGTGTGTGTGTGTGTGTGTGTGTGTGTGTGTGTGTGTGTGTGTGTGTGTGTGTGTGTGTGTGTGTGTGTGTGTGTGTGTGTGTGTGTGTGTCTGTGTCTGTGTGTGTGTGTGTGTGTGTGTGTGTGTGTGTGTGATGAAAGGAATGGGCAGGCGGGTTGATTCTAATTATTTTAATCGTCGGGGTAATAATTAATTTCTATTTGGGGATACAGAGAGAACGGTTAATTTATTAGAAACTGGAAATTCATTCATCGATCAGTTGGTATGGAAGAAACAGACAGACAGACAGACAGACAGACAGACAGACAGACAGACAGACAGACAGACAGACAGGCTGACATGAAGACAGACAGACAGGCTGACAGACAGACAGGCTGAGAAAGGCAGACAGACAGACTGACTGACAGGGAGACAGACAGACAGACAGGCATACAGTACCATTCAAAAGTGTGGACACACCTGCTCATTCAAGGGTTGTTCTTTATTTTCAGTATGTTCTACATTGTAGAATAATAGTGAAGACATCAAAACTATGAAATAACACATGGAATCATGTAGTAACCAAAAAAGTGTGAAACAAATCAAAATATATTTTATGTTCTTCAAAACAGGCACCATTTGCCTTGACAGCTTTGCACACTCTTGGCATTCTCTCAACCAGCTTCACCTGGAATGCTTTTCCAACAGTCTTGAAGGAGTTCCCACATTTGCTGAGCACCAGTTGGCTGCTTTTCTTTCACTCTGTTGTCCAACTCATCCCAAACCATCTCAGTTGGGTTGAGGTCGGTTGATTGGTGAGGCTATGTCATCTGAGGTAGCAGTACATCTCTCTCCTTCTTGGTCAAATAGCCTTTACACAGTCTGGAGGTGTGTTGGGTCATTGTCCTGTTGAAAAACATATTATTGTCCCACTAAGCGTATGTACATTATGCCTTGAATCTATTCTTCCACGCTCAGAAATCTGCTCATTTTATCCTCTGTCCCCAATGCCAGAGAAAACCAGTTCTTATAGCCTTTAGCCATACCCTTATCCTACTCCTCTGTTCCTCTGGTGATGTAGAGGTTTAACCCAGGCCCCCAGCACCACTCCCATTCCCCAGGCTCTCTCATTTGTTGACTTCTGTAACCGTAACAGCCTTGGTTTCATGCATGTTAACATCAGAAGCCTCCTCCCTAAGTTTGTTTTATTCACTGTTTTAGCACACTCTGCCAACCCAGATATCCTAGCTGTGTCTGAATCCTGGTTTAGGAAGGTCACCAAAAACCCTGAAATGTCCATCCCGAACTACAACATTTTCCGACAAGATAGAACTGCCAAAGGGGGCGGAGTTGCAATCTACTGCAGAGATAGCCTGCAGAGTTCTGTCATACTTACTATCCAGGTCTGTGCCCAAACAATTCGAGCTTCTACTTTTAAAAACCCACCTTTCCAGAAACAAGTCTCTCACCGTTGCTGCTTCTTATATACCCCCCTTAGCCTCCACCTGTGCCCTGAACACCATATGTGAATTGATTGCCCCCCAACTATCTTCAGAGTTCGTACTGTTAGGTGACCTAAACTGGGATATGCTTAACACCCCGGCCGTCCTACAATATAAGCCAGATGCCCTCAATCTCACAGAAATGTTCAAGGAACATACCAGGTACATCCCTAAATCCGTCACCATGGGCACCCTCATGGATATCATCCTGACCAACCTGCCCTCTAAATACACCTCTGCTGTCTTCAACCAGGATTTCAGCGATCACTGCCTCATTGCCTGCGTCCGAATTGGGTCCGTGGTCAAACGACCACCCCTCATCACTGTCAAACGCTCCCTAAAACACTTCAGCGAGCAGGCCTTTCTAATCGACCTGGCCCGGGTATCCTGGAAGGATATTGGCCTCATCCCGTCAGTAGAGGATGCCTGGCTGCTCTTTAAAAGTGCTTTCGTCACCGTCTTAAATAAGCCCCTTTCAAAAAATGTACAATAAGAACAGATATAGCCCCTGGTTCACCCCAGACTTGACTGCCCTTGACCAGCACAAAAACGTCCTGTGGCATTCTGCATTAGCATCGAATAGCCCCAATGATATGCAATGTTTCAGGGAAGTTAGGAACCAATATACACTGTCGTTTAGGAAAGCAAAGGCTAGCTTTTTCAAACAGAAATGTGAATCCTGTAGTACTAACTCAAAAAAGTTCTGGGACACTGTAAAGTCCATGGAGAATAAGAGCACCTCCTCCCAGCCGCCCACTGCACTGAGGCTAGGAAACACTGTCACCACCGATAAATCTATGATAATCGATCATTTCAATGAGCATTTTTCTACGGCTGGCCATGCTTTCCACCTGGCTACCCGTACCCAACAGCTGTGCACCCCCTTCTCCTTCGCCCAAATCCAGACAGCTGATGTTCTGAAAGAGCTGCGAAATCTGAATCCCTACAAATTAGCTGGGATAGACAATCTGGACCCTTTCTTTTCTAAAATGATCAGCCAAAATTGTTGCAACCCATGTTACTAGCCTGTTCAACCTCTCTTTCATATCGTCTGAGATCCCCAAAGATTGGAAAGCTGCCGCGGTCATCCCCCTCTTCAAAGGGGGAGACACTCTAGACCCAAACTGTTATAGACCTATATCCATTTGTCATGACTTCCGCTCTAGACCCAAACTGTTATAGATCTATATCCATTTGTCATGACTTCCACTCTAGACCCAAACTGTTATAGATCTATATCCATTTGTCATGACTTCCACTCTAGACCCAAACTGTTATAGATCTATATCCATTTGTCATGACTTCCGCCGAAGTTGGTCCCTTTCCTTTGGCGACGTCACCGACCTTCTAGCCATCGCCGATCCACTTTTCATTTTCCATTGGTTTTGTCTTCCACCACACCTGGTTCCAATTCCATCAATTA
>NW_027258770.1:0-54734 GCF_045791955.1 Oncorhynchus clarkii lewisi | reverse complement strand
CCTAGATACAGTACATGGAGTCATCAGACACACATTCCCATGTGAATTCTGAAGCATCCACTGGGAGTGATAAGTAATACAATTTCAGAGTGTGGCTGTGTCTGCTGGGCTGAAGGTCAGACTAGCCACCTCTCTGAGGCTCATTTGGAGCCGTTCACCGTGACCAAACAGGAAGCTAAGCCTGAGCACGCTTTAGTAATATTATATCAAGATGAGGAGGGAATGCTGCTGACAGCTGTGACCGCCTATTAATTATCCTTTCCTAAAACTGTGACTGTGTGTGCGTGTCATTCTCGCTCTGTGAGAAAGCGAAAGAGCATCATGCCTGTTTGCGTGTCACAATGCTCAATCATTCGCATCAAATCTGTTCTTCCCATAAATATACAGTATTTTACCAGGATAGTTGACTGAGAACACATTCACATTTATAGCAAAAACCTGTGGAATAGTTCGAGGGGAGAGGAGGGGCGAGAAATGAGACAATTGGAAGCTAGGGATGATTAGGTGACCATGATGGTATGAGAGCCAGATTGGGAATTTAGCCAGGACACCGGGGTTAACATCCCTACTCTTATGATAAGTTTCATGAGATCTTTAGTGACCACAGAGAGTCAGGATACCCGTTTAACAGCACCCTTTTGACCATAGAAAATAGTGCCTCCGACTGGCCCTCCAACACTAAGAGAGAATGGAACACTAAGGGAGAATGGAACAATAAGGGGGAATACAATACTAAGGGGGAATACAATACTAAGGTAGAATGGAACACTTAGGGAGAATGGAACACTAAGGGAGAATGGAACGCTACGGGGAGAATGGAACACTAAGGGGAGAATGGAACACTAAGGGGAGAATGGAACACTAAGGGGAGAATGGAACACTTAGGGAAAATGGAACAGTAAGGGAGAATGGAACACTAAGGGAGAATTGAACACACAGGGAGAATGGAACACTAAGGGGAGAATGGAACACTAAGGGGAGAATTGAACACTAAGGGAGAATGGAACACTAAGGGGAGAATGGAACACTAAGGGGAGAATGGAACACTAAGGGAAAATGGAACAGTAAGGGAGATTGGAACACTAAGGGAGAATGGAACACTCAGGGAGAATGGAACACCAAGGGGAGAATGGAACACTTAGGGAGAATGGAACACTAAGGGAGAATGGAACACTCAGGGAGAATGGAACACCAAGTGGAGAATGGAACACTTAGGGAGAATGGAACACTAAGGGAGAATGGAACACTAATGGAGAATACAATGCTAAGGTTCAACAAGAGCAAGTTCTATATACTGTCCATCTGTCTGTCCCTTCTCTCTCTCCTTCTTTCGCTCCCTTCCTCCTTCTCTCCCTCCTATCTCCTTATCTCCTCTCCTTCCCTCCTCCTCCCATCTCCCCTGGTCCTTCTGATAGTGAGCGGGGCCTCAGCTCAGCGTGAATAAGATGTTGGGTGCATGGTAATTGAATAGGTATTGATTGCACTGCAGCGTGGCATACGAGAGGCAAATGAAGGCCCAAGGAACAGAATGAGGCACCACCGACCGACTGACTGTGCCGCTCATCCCACCTTCCGCAGGAAACACACAAACCCAGTACGTCTTACAACACACTGACCAGCTCACAGAGACAAGTAATTGTAGATGACGTTGTATTGATACGCTACATCACCAAAAGTATGTGGACACCTGCTCGTCGAACATCTAATTCCAAAATCATGGTCATTAATATGGAGTGGTCCCCCTTTAACTGCTTTAACAGCCTCCAGTCTTCTGGGAAGGCTTTCCACTAGATGTTGGAACATTGCTGGGACTTGCTTACATTCAGCCACAAGAGCATTAGTGAGGTTGGGCACTGAGGTCAGGCACTGATGTTGGGCAACATCAGTCGGGCTTCAAAATCATCCCAAGGGTGTTCGATGGGGTTGAGGTCAGGGCTCTGTGCAGGCCAGTCAAGTTCTTCCACACCGATCTCGACAAACCATTTCTGTATGGACCTCGCTTTATGCACGGCATTGTCATGCTGAACCAGGAAAGGGCCTTTCCTAAAAGGTTGCCACAAAGTTAAAAGCACAGTATCGTCTAGAATGTCATTGTATGCTGTAGCGTTAATATTTCCCTTCACTGGAACTAAGGGGCCTAGCCCTAAACATGAAAAACAACCCCAGACCATTATTTATCCTCCACCAAACTTTACAGTTGGCACTGCATTCGGGCAGGTAATTTTCTCCTGGCATCCGCCAAACACAGATTCGTCCGTCGGACTGCCAGGGTATTTGGAAATAGCCAAGGGATGGTTTTTGAGCACCTTCAAACTATTTAACTAATACATTTGAATATTTGTAGCTACTTTTTAAGGAAATACCTGCAATTAACTTGTGCAATACAAAATCATGGTGGTCCCCAGTCACGTGTCACATCATTATGAAGCTCATGGTGGTCCCCAGTCACGTTTCACATCATTATGAAGCTCATGGAGGTCCCCAGTCACGTGTCACATCATTATGAAGCTCATGGTGGTCCCCAGTCACGTTTCACATCATTATGAAGCTCATGGAGGTCCCCAGTCACGTGTCACATCATTATGAAGCTCATGGTGGTCCCCAGTCACGTGTCACATCATTATGAAGCTCATGGTGGTCCCCAGTCACGTGTCACATCATTATGAAGATCATGGTGGTCCCCAGTCACCTGTCACATCATTTTCAAGCTCATGGTGGTCCCCAGTCACGTGTTACATCATTATGAAGCTCATGGTGGTCCCCAGTCACGTGTCACATCATTATGAAGCTCATGGTGGTCCCCAGTCACGTGTCACATCATTATGAAGCTCATGGTGGTCCCCAGTCACCTGTCACATCATTATGAAGCTCATGGTGGTCCCCAGTCACCTGTCACATCATTATGAAGCTCATGGTGGTCCCCAGTCACGTGTCACATGGTATTTGTTTACAAGCACACAACAACAAGAGACCGGAGCCTTGTCACTCACTGTTGTGCAGCATGCACCAAGTGATCTAGTTACAGTATGGAATTCACTACTATATGTTTTCCTGCTAGATATCTTACAACTATTAAGTTAACTGTTTCAAATGTGCTAAATGCTCTGCAGTTGGGCATTTGATTTGCTAAGTGGTTAGCTTCTTTCAAAATCAAGCATTCACTTGGTAACAGCAGAGAATCCCCTTCTGGATCAAGAGCCTTGCTGGCTAATATTTGTTTTGTGCATGCAGAATACTGTGAGTAGCATTTTGTTGTTACTTGTATACCAGTGGTGGTCGGTGCTGTTTAAGATGAGTGAGGATAATATATTTTTTTTATGAGCATAGCATTATTTCTATTACAGCATATTGGATGACTGTCATTCATATTCCATTCACCCAGCTCAATGTAAAATGGATAGGTTTAGGCTACTTACTACATGATACAAACGTTTTCCTAATACCCATCATGAGGTTTTACAACCTAGCCTATGAATGAAAGTTTACAACATAGGGGCACAGGTCGAGATAAATTTGAGTAATCAAGGTGACAGACATCGACACATTCAATACCACCGTGCACAATCTTGCTTGCATCTAGCTGATCTAAGGTGTAATCATTAGTCCAACAGTTCAAACAAGAGTTTATATTGGTCAAATTCTGGTATGTTCCATTTGCATCTGTTTAATATTTTCTTTTCAACAGAATTGGCGGAATGAATACACCCTTGATCACATGCAAACACAGTTCACTTTCATAGCAGCCAGATCATTGTATAATTGCTTCTTGCATCTACGCACTCTCCTCCGCTCACCTTTTCCCTTTGCTTGTGGACTTCAGTGCACAATGCATCAGCTGTCTGTGAACAGGCGAAAAACCTTTCCAAGCCAAACCTTCATATCATAACCGCTACACACCACTTACATCGTTGTCACCATATTAGCTAACGTCAAGTCAACAACATAGCTAATAGAACTAACGCATTAGTAAACCCCCTACAATCATGCAGTAGTACAGTGTACTTAGCAGTTAAACCGGTGGGCCCCTGTGACAATAAATTAATAAAACCAAAAGATGACCTTGACTTGGAAGAGTTCCAGTGTTGGATAGCCATAGCCAGCTAGCTAACATAGCATCCCTCTCTGTTTCAGCCGGGTGAGTAGGCTAAACTAGTTAGCTTGCGGCATTTGCTAGCTAAGTGAAAGGGGGGAAATGAAATATAGCCAGCTCTTTCTCTCTCTCTCTCTCTCTTGCTTCTCCTTTATTTTTAATGAAATGTATTTGTTCAAAACTGTTCAACTATTGTCTTTCTCTCTCTTTGAGTCAACTACTCACCACATTTTAAATACTGCAGTGCTTGCTAGCTGTAGCTTATGCTTTCACTGCTAGTTTCATTCTCTGATCATTTGATTAGGTGGACAACATGTCAGTTCATGCTGCAAGAGCTCTGATAGGTTTGAGGATGTCCTCTGGAAGTTGTCATAATTACTGAGTAAGACTATGGAATCCCAAGTCTCATAGGTTTTGTATTGAAGTCAATATACTAGAGGAGGACGGAAACTAGCTGTCCTCTGGCTACACCATGGTGCTCACCTACAGAGTGCTGTTGAGGCTACTGTAGACCTTCAATGCAAAATGATGTGTTTTAATCAATTATTTGTGACATGAATATATTCAGTATAGTTTCATCATTTTTTCACTATTTTTCCATACACTTGTTAGCATTACTAAACATTAGATTACATAGTGTTAGTGAGGTTTGAAAACAGCACCCCTTGTGTTCAGTGTCGGTATTACCAAATATCCCAGTATGGCACAAGGTCGGTATGAAGGTATGACAATGTGGATACCGCCGAAGCCTACTAGGTACTGTAGGGAAGGTTAAGATTGACTCTATTGGTCTTGGACACACCATGTCTATATATTAGTAATCAGCACGAATGAGTGAAGGCAGAGGGAAAGCATCTCCTAATGGTACACAAATCTTCAGACAGAACAGCCTCCATTACCCTGTAATGGATCAGAGGCACTGTCATATTTCACTGTGATGTTGCCATTAGACTGCCATACAGGGCTGCCATACAGTATCAGTGTGCTCTGTAAAGGAGGATGGAGATGTCTGCTAAGGAACAATAACCTATTGTCTTGTCAGCATCTCGTTGCTATGCACATGCCAAACCCTCCTGTACCCCAGGGAACTCAAGGAGTTAAAAACACCATAGAAATACTGCTGCATGAGGAGGAGCTTGGATTTCATTTGAGGCGTGGCCTCGCTATCTATTGCAGTGCCAACATATGACATCATCATATATAGGATAATATTGTTTGTACTTTATTTTACGATACTGTTTTCACTGGTATTCACATGGTAATAATGTAGGTATTTTCATGCAATTATTCAGAGAATGAATCGTAACTGTATTGAAAAATCGTGAATGAATCAGATTAACAATTTAAAGGTGTAGCATCACACTTCATTCACAAAAGAGGATTTTTTAGTTGTACTCTAGCTAGGTAGTGGAGACAGAGGGCGTGTGGGCTCTAATTGCCCGTATTTAGTAGAGATCTGTAACCAGCATAACTGACCGTCTCTCCCCAAGACAGACCATTCCTGCTGGCCCCTCTGCTGTTTCATTCATTCATTGCAGGGGGAGGATTGTAGCTACAGTCCTAATGCGATGTGGACAGACAGGCAGTGTGCAGGCAGGCCAGCCAAGCTGATGCTGAGCCCCTGGCCACGCATGTGTGACAGAGACGCATAAGCTGCAGTCAGCGTCCTGAGAGGTGAACCAGGGAGAGGCAGCTAAGCGGGCCGCGTAGCCAATGCGGGGCGAGCACTGGTTGTCATGGGAACACATTGATTATTTAACAATTTGGACGAAGCCTGTGCCCTACGCTTGCCAAGGTTTAGTGGGAGTCTTTGTAGCTTTGCAGTCCCGAGCCAACTCAGTGCTGTAAGGTGCAGTGCTGTTTTGAGATAATACATGAGGAAACAAGAATCATAGATTAATAGATGGACAGATGGAAGGAAGGAAGGAGGGATGGATGGATGGTTAAGAGAGGGAGGGAGGGAGGTGTGGATGGAGAGAGGGAGGGATGGATGTATGGAATAAAGGGTGGATGGATGGAACAAGGGATGATGGATGGATGAAAATAGGGAGTGAAGGAAGGAAGGAAGGACGGGTGGATGGAGGGAACGAGAGATGTATGGAGGGAGGACAGAAGGGAGGATGGATGGATGGAAGGAGAGATGAATAAATCGATAGATAACAATTTGGAGGACACTAATGTGAACACATGGATGTATACAGATAGACATGGGGGGTTTTGTATAGTATGTTTGTCATTTGGGATTGGTTGGTTGTAATAGTTGTACAGTCAGTCCTGTTGGGAGAGCAGCCTGAGCAGGGTGTGTGTGTATGTGTTTGTCTTTATGTGTGTGTGTCCTCTCCAAGCCTGAGCTGCAGGTGGACAAAAGTGAACAGAGACAGATGGCTGGGAAAACAGCATTTAATGATGACTGTTTGAATTAAAAGGAAATTACGGGATTTTATGATAATCTTATCCAGATTTGGTTAATTCCCCCCATGCAGCTCAGTCACACCCTTATACCACATTTGGACGGTCGCCAACCTTTTTAACCGGCGTCCTCCCCTGTTACCCTCTGCCCTTTCACCTCATTCGCCAGCCATCCCCATTTAACCTCCACAATCCCTGATGCACACACACACACATATTTACACACACACACACACACACACACACACACACACACAC
Organism: Oncorhynchus clarkii lewisi; assembly: GCF_045791955.1. Lineage (NCBI taxonomy): Eukaryota > Metazoa > Chordata > Actinopteri > Salmoniformes > Salmonidae > Oncorhynchus > Oncorhynchus clarkii. The sequence goes on along the minus strand of NW_027258770.1, from coordinate 47,977 downwards.
ACACACACACACACACACACACACACACACACACACACACACACACACACACACACACACACAGCACTGTACCCAGGCATTGTAAATGTGTGTTTATCTTGACCTCTGTGAGCCTAGAGATCAGACTGTGTAAGCTTCTCTCTCAAGGACGTGGCCTGTACAGGGCTCTCTTAGTCCCAGCAGAAAGAACAAGCTGTCTGCTATCTATGTCATAAAGCTGTGTGCGGCCAGGCCCACGCTGTTGCCCTGGCCCCACGGCCCCACACTGTTGCCCTGGCCCCAAGCTGTTGCCCTGGCCCCACGGCCCCACGCTGTCGCCCTTGCCCCACGGCCCTGGCCCCATGCTGCTGCCCTGGCCCCACGCTGTTGCCCTGGCCCCACGCTGTTTCCCTGGCCCCACGCTGTTGCCCTGGCCCCACGGCCCCACGCTGTTTCCCTGGCCCCACGCTGTTGCCCTGGCCCCACGGCCCCACGCAGTTTCCCAGGCCCCACGCTGTTGCCCTGGCCCCACGACCCCACGCTGTCGCCCTTGCCCCACGGCCCCAGGCTGTTGCCCTGGCCCCACGGCCCCACGCGGTTGCCCTGGCCCCACGCTGCTGCCCTGGCCCCACGCTGTTGCCCTGGCCCCACGCTGTTGCCCTGGCCCCACGCGGTTTCCCTGGCCCCACGCTGCTGCCCTGGCTCCACGCTGCTGCCCTGGCCCCACGCTGCTGCCCTGGCCCCACGCTGCTGCCCTGGCCCCACGCTGTTGCCCTGGCCCCACGCTGTTGCCCTGGTCCCACGCTGCTGCCCTGGCCCCACGCTGCTGCCCTGGCCCCACGCTGCTTCCCTGGCCCCACGCTGCTGCCCTGGCCCCATGCTGTTGCCCTGGCCCCACGCTGTTGCCCTGGCCCCACGCTGCTGCCCTGGCCCCACGCTGTTGCCCTGGCCCCACGGCCCCAAGCGGTTGCCCTGGCCCCACGCTGCTGCCCTGGCCCCACGCTGTTGCCCTGGCCCCACGCTTCTGCCCTGGCCCCACGCTGTTGCCCTGGCCCCACGCTGTTGCCCTGGCCCCACGGCCCCACGCTGTTGCCCTGGCCCCACGCTGCTGCCCTGGCCCCACGCTGTTGCCCTGGCCCCACGGCCCCACGCAGTTGCCCTGGCCCCACGCTGCTGCCCTGGCCCCATGCTGTTGCCCTTGCCCCACGGCCCCACGCGGTTGCCCTGGCCCCACGCTGCTGCCCTGGCCCCACGCTGCTGCCCTGGCCCCACGCTGTTGCCCTGGCCCGACGGCCCCACGCTCATCAGCCCTCTCCTCCTCCAGCCCAACTCCCACTTCAGAGACAACACACCACTCTATGGCGGAGTTAGGATTACACAGACAGATTATCTTCCCCTTTCTTTTTGTTAGCTTGTTAAGGGTGATACAGATACTGGGATTACCCACTTCAATCCCAGACAAGGATGCCATTTTTATTTTCAGACAGACAGTTTTGAAACCCTATGAGGTTTATAGTGCTATTTTGATGTTTATTTATTTTTATCATTGATTAGCCAGCTAGGAAGTAACCTCTCTGCTGCTTTTGATAAACTAATTTGTTCCTGCTGTTGTGCTTGTCTTTTGTGGTCCCTTGGCTGTGGCACTGGATTCAGTTCGCTAGTTTAGTCCAGTACAGTGACAGAGCAGAAATAGTCCCCACTGTGGCCCTCAGGCTTCGTCTCTCCACTGGGACCTATTGGCTGTGGGGGATGAATAGACCTCTTAAAAGCCTGGGTGTCTCCCCACAGTCTATGGTGTTGTGGCACACTGTGCATATCTAAAACACACACGCATACTTCTAAAAGCATGTAAAGGGAGCTGCTGCTACCTTAAACCTTTTGGTTTCGGTCTGATAAGAACATGTCTGCCCTGTATTTTTATGATAAACAGGAAATGCCTAAATGTGTGCAGGTCATGAAAGACGTGCACACACAAGCACTGTCGCGAGCATCTGTTCATCCGTATGCAGGTTACAAGCCATGATTGTGCCAGGTGAGGGACGTTTGTGCCGAGTGAGGGACGTCACAGCTCGCCATGAAACTATACTGCAGATCTGAGGAAACGGTCACGTCTACAGTACGTAGCTTTAACGCTGGATTTTAAGAGGCGTTTGCGTGATAAGAGAAGTCACTGAGTGAAAATGAAATAACGAAGCTCTGGAACGACAACGAGACAAACTGGGGTTTAACAGCTTGCATGTTGGATAATGAATGATGCCAATCGAAGGGAGTGAGGCTTAAATACACACACATACAGCTCTAATTGTATGTCTGTGTATTTATATACCATGGCCCAGCATCAAAGGACATAACTCAAGCTGTGTAATAAATTGTGTGGTTCTTTTCTCTCAGGCTGTGACCTGTTATATTGAAGTGTTGCACCGCGCGTGCACCTCCTGTGAGTCCTGTGTGAAAGAATTGCCATTTAGGAATAAAAGAGCCGTGTACGTAAGGGAAAAACCATTTCAAAACTTGTCTCAAGTGAACCTTCGATGCCGTCACTAAGGTGGAGAGACGCTACGGAAATAAATGAACGAACGAGAGTCTGTGCCACGAAAGCAATCAGCCCGTAGCTGCAACGACCCCTTGACACATTTAAAGTAGTTAGGTCATATGTAATATCACAGGCCATAGGCTGCCACATCACGCTGCCAAAACATGGAGAGTGCATGTGTGCTCATCGTGTGTGGCGATAGAGGTTGGTGGAACAAGATTAGAATCAATGGGGATCCATAGGAGTGGCTCCACATCAAAAAGCCCTAAGAATCTGGTAATGTGTGAATAGTGAATACTAGAGGGAGACAGTAAGGGGAGGCAGGGGGATGTGGAGGTAGTGAGGGACCAGTAGCTCCTTTCTGCTGGACTTCAGGCAGCCTTGGTCCATCCCCTTACCCCCACAGCTCAATCAGATCAATAGAGAGAACAGCCAGTGGTCCAGCATTCCAGACTTATAAGGAGAGGCCATTACGCTCTGTGTCCAGTCCAGTCTACTGGTACTGTGTCCTGCTCCTCCTCTGTCTTCTTCTCTACTGAGAGCTGCTAGTCTTTCTGTAACATTTAACTGAGAACAGCATTCACATCAGATCCTTGCGAGGGGACGTTTTCGAAGAAGAAATGATGTTGATAACTGCCGCTGTGAGATGCATGTCTTTGCAGTGCCCTCTCACTGCCCCCTCCACAGGACCAGAACATCTCCTCTGATACAACATGCATGAGATGTTGAGAAATGAACGCCAGCCACTAGGGGGCGTAATGGAGCCTGAACAGCCGGATTGAGATCTATTTCGGATCAAATCCAGGAATGGATCAGTTTTTGTGTCTTACTGACCTTATAGGCCAGCCATATTCAACAGGGGGACTGCGGTCCGGATCCAGACCCAGAATGAGGTCAATACGGGCCACGGGGTCACGATTTCTTTTTGAACTCAGTCAGATCTCAACCCCTGGTATTATATGAACACACATAAGACATGGCAAAATGTTTAAAATTGCAGGAAATTAGCTTTAAAGGGTAACTCTCAACTCCGATTTCAGCCTTGCCCAACCTCTTCAACAAGAAAAAAAATGCTTTCAAGTGAGAAGTTGTGGGTGGGGGGGAATTGCTCATAAATATTCATTTTGGGTGTGGTTAAATGTAGTAGATCCCAACACTTTCTCACTAAAACATACTTACCAGAAGTCCACTGTCAGACTCAGATAATAAAATGATGTGCATCGTGAGCATATACGTCTCACATTGGTAAGCCGCCGAGTTCCTGCCATCTATTGCCACTTGCAGTGTAAGTTGGAATCCCCCGTGTAGATTTACATTTAGTGCGGTATTGTGTTGGGAAGAAAAGTGCAATCATCATCTTGAAAATGAATATTAGTAGCTCAATTCAATCCAACCTGCACTGCAGTATTTACGCAGTAGCTCTTTTTTTGGCAGATTGGTCGTGGGTACTGTATAAAAACAAGTATGCTTTCACTTTTCAGAATTAGAAGTGTGGGCACGGGATGAATATTGTAAATTAACGATTTGAGAAACAAAAAAGATAACTAACCCATGTGGGATTAGAATTCTCAACCATTGAACTATGAGCCTATTGCACCACAATTCATAGCCATTAAGAAATAATACGAGTTGACATGACCACCGTTGTCGTGTACATCTAGAAGGGAGTGTATTTCATACTGAACCCCTCCCTTGAGATGACGTAAACATCATGATGTCAATGGTAGAGTTCAACTACTAGGGGCAAAAAGAGCTAGATTTACTACTAACAGACCAAAATATATCACTTTTGCAATGAACTGTCGAAATGAAGACCAGATTGACGTGTTTCACAATAACTAATAACTTAAACATCTGGTTTTCCCTGGAAGAAATCGCATTGCTAGAGGCGTTACTACAGACCCGGGTTCATTCCCAAAGGACGGCGCACAATTGGCCCAGCGTCGTCCGCGTTATGGTAGGCCATCAAAACATAGACGTGGGGTTGGATGCCAGACTTCAAGTTGTCATTTCCAGCGATTTAGAACAGGTAGTGAAAGTAGCGGACAGGAAAAGATGATTGTGATATCCTAGGTGATGGCCCAATGGTCCCAACACACACACAGTTTGTTCAAATGGAGTCTAACACAGGAAGCAGGCAATAATAACACCACTGGTCTCTTTTCCCCCACTTCTCATTCTCAGTCCTCACACCTACTGTAGCCATCATCCACCCATCCCCAGCGAGACACACACAACGACTGTTCCCATGGTATTCACTTACTGGGTCCTAGCTGCCACACACACACACTGAGGTAATGTTGTATCTCTTCATCTATCTTTGCAGGCGAACCCTCCCCCTGTCATCGTCAACGCAGACTCACTGGATGCAGGCCCTTATGTAAGTATCCATTCTGTTGTCTCTCTGTGTGGATGGAGTATCTATTCTGTTGTCTCTCTGTGTGGATGGAGTATCTATTCTGTTGTCTCTCTGTGTGGATGGAGTATCCATTCTGTTGTCTCTCTGTGTGGATGGAGTATCTATTCTGTTGTCTCTCTGTGTGGATGGAGTATCCATTCTGTTGTCTCTCTGTGTGGATTGAGTATCTGTTCTGTTGTCTCTCTGTGTGGATGGAGTATCTATTCTGTTGTCTCTCTGTGTGGATGGAGTATCCATTCTGTTGTCTCTCTGTGTGGATGGAGTATATATTCTGTTGTCTCTCTGTGTGGATGGAGTATCCATTCTGTTGTCTCTCTGTGTGGATGGAGTATCTATTCTGTTGTCGCTCTGTGTGGATGGAGTATCCATTCTGTTGTCTCTCTGTGTGGATGGAATATCTGTTCTGTTGTCTCTCTGTGTGGATGGAGTATCTATTCTGTTGTCTCTCTGTGTGGATGGAGTATCCATTCTGTTGTCTCTCTGTGTGGATGGAGTATATATTCTGTTGTCTCTCTGTGTGGATGGAGTATCCATTCTGTTGTCTCTCTGTGTGGATGGAGTATCTATTCTGTTGTCTCTCTGTGTGGATGGAGTATATATTCTGTTGTCTCTCTATGTGGATGGAGTATCCATTCTGTTGTCTCTCTGTGTGGATGGAGTATCTATTCTGTTGTCTCTCTGTGTGGATGGAGTATCCATTCTGTTGTCTCTCTGTGTGGATGGAGTATATATTCTGTTGTCTCTCTATGTGGATGGAGTATCCATTCTGTTGTCTCTCTGTGTGGATGGAGTATATATTCTGTTGTCTCTCTATGTGGATGGAGTATCCATTCTGTTGTCTCTCTGTGTGGATGGAGTATCTATTCTGTTGTCTCTCTGTGTGGATGGAGTATCCATTCTGTTGTCTCTCTGTGTGGATGGAGTATCCATTCTGTTGTCTCTCTGTGTGGATGGAGTATCTATTCTGTTGTCTCTCTGTGTGGATGGAGTATCCATTCTGTTGTCTCTCTGTGTGGATGGAGTATCCATTCTGTTGTCTCTCTGTGTGGATGGAGTATCTATTCTGTTGTCTCTCTGTGTGGATGGAGTATCTATTCGGTTGTCTCTATGTGTGGATGGAGTATCCATTCTGTTGTCTCTCTGTGTGGATGGAGTATCTATTCTGTTGTCTCTATGTGTGGATGGAGTATCTATTCTGTTGTCTCTCTATGTGGATGGAGTATCTATTCTGTTGTCTCTCTGTGTGGATGGAGTATCTATTCTGTTGTCTCTCTGTGTGGATGGAGTATCTATTCTGTTGTCTCTCTGTGTGGATGGAGTATCCATTCTGTTGTCTCTATGTGTGGATGGAGTATCTATTCTGTTGTTTAAATGTGTGGATGGAGTATCTATTCTGTTGTCTCTATGTGTGGATGGAGTATCTATTCTGTTGTCTCTATGTGTGGATGGAGTATCTATTCTGTTGTCTCTCTGTGTGGATGGAGTATCTATTCTGTTGTCTCTCTGTGTGGATGGAGTATCCATTCTGTTGTCTCTATGTGTGGATGGAGTATCTATTCTGTTGTTTAAATGTGTGGATGGAGTATCTATTCTGTTGTCTCTATTTGTGGATGGAGTATCTATTCGGTTGTCTCTATGTGTGGATGGAGTATCTATTCTGTTGTCTCTCTATGTGGATGGAGTATCTATTCGGTTGTCTCTATGTGTGGATGGAGTATCTATTCTGTTGTCTCTCTGTGTGGATGGAGTATCTATTCTGTTGTCTCTGTGTGGATGGAGTATCTATTCTGTTGTCTCTCTGTGTGGATGGAGTATCTATTCTGTTGTCTCTCTATGTGGATGGAGTATCTATTCTGTTGAGTATCTGTTGTCTCTCTGTGTGGATGGAGTCTATTCGGTTGTCTCTATGTGTGGATGGAGTATCTATTCTGTTGTCTCTCTGTGTGGATGGAGTATCTATTCTGTTGTCTCTCTGTGTGGATGGAGTATCCATTCGGTTGTCTCTATGTGTGGATGGAGTATCCATTCTGTTGTCTCTCTGTGTGGATGGAGTATCTATTCGGTTGTTTAAATGTGTGGATGGAGTGCCTATTCTGTTGTCTCTCTATGTGGATGGAATATCTATTCTGTTGTCTCTCTATGTGGATGGAGTATCTATTCGGTTGTCTCTATGTGTGGATGGAGTATCTATTCTGTTGTCTCTCTGTGTGGATGGAGTATCTATTCTGTTGTCTCTCTGTGTGGATGGAGTATCTATTCTGTTGTCTCTCTGTGTGGATGGAGTATCTATTCTGTTGTCTCTCTATGTGGATGGAGTATCTATTCTGTTGTCTCTCTATGTGGATGGAATATCTATTCTGTTGTCTCTCTATGTGGATGGAGTATCTATTCTGTTGTCTCTCTGTGTGGATGGAGTATCTATTCTGTTGTTTAAATGTGTGGATGGAGTGCCTATTCTGTTGTCTCTCTGTGTGGATGGAGTATATATTCTGTTGTCTCTCTGTGTGGATGGAGTATATATTCTGTTGTCTCTCTGTGTGGATGGAGTATCTATTCGGTTGTCTCTATGTGTGGATGGAGTATCTATTCGGTTGTCTCTATGTGTGGATGGAGTATCTATTCGGTTGTCTCTATGTGGATGGAGTATCTATTCTGTTGTTTAAATGTGTGGATGGAGTGTCTATTCTGTTGTCTCTCTGTGTGGATGGAGTATCTATTCGGTTGTCTCTATGTGTGGATGGAGTATCTATTCGGTTGTCTCTATGTGTGGATGGAGTATCTATTCGGTTGTCTCTATGTGTGGATGGAGTATCTATTCTGTTGTTTAAATGTGTGGCTGGAGTATCTATTCTGTTGTTTAAATGTGTGGATGGAGTGCCTATTCTGTTGTCTCTCTATGTGGATGGAGTATATATTCTGTTGTCTCTATGTGGATGGAGTATCTATTCGGTTGTCTCTATGTGTGGATGGAGTATCTATTCTGTTGTTTAAATGTGTGGATGGAGTATCTATTCTGTTGTTTAAATGTGTGGATGGAGTGCCTATTCTATTGTTTAACTGTGTGGATGGAGTATCAATTATGTTGTTTAACTGTGTGGATGGAGTATCTATTCTGTGGTTTAACTGTGTGTATGGAGTATCTATTATATTGTTTAACTGTGTGGATGGAGTATCAATTATGTTGTTTAACTGTGTGGATGGAGTATATATTCTGTTGTTTAACTGTGTGGATGGAGTATATATTCTGTTGTTTAACTGTGTGGATGGAGTATATATTCTGTTGTCTCTCTGTGTGGATGGAGTATCTATTATGTTGCCTCTGTGTGGATGGAGTATCTATTCTGTTGCCTCTGTGTGGATGGAGTATCTATTCTGTTGTCTCTCTGTGTGGATGGAGTATATATTCTGTTGCCGGTCTGTGTGGATGGAGTATCAATTCTGTTGCCCTCTCTGTGTGGATGGAGTATCAATTCTGTTGTTTAACTGTGTGGATGGAGTATAAATTCTGTTGTTTAACTGTGTGGGTGGAGTATCAATTCTGTTGTTTAACTGTGTGGGTGGAGTATCTATTCTGTTGTTTAACTGTGTGGATGGAGTATATATTCTGTTGTCTCGCTGAGTCAATGGAGTATCTATTCTGTTGCCTTTCTGTGTGGATGGAGTATCTATTCTGTTGTTTAACTGTGTGGATGGAGTATCTATTCTGTTGTTTAACTGTGTGGATGGAGTATATATTCTGTTGTTTAACTGTGTCGATGGAGTATTTATTCTGTTGCCGGTCTGTGTGGATGGAGTATCAATTCTGTTGCCTCTGTGTGGATGGAGTATCTATTCTGTTGTCTCTCTGTGCGGATGGAGTATCTATTCTGTTGTCTCTCTGTGTGGATGGAGCATCTATTCGGTTGCCTCTGTGTGGATGGAGTATCTATTATGTTGCCTCTGTGTGGATGGAGTATCTATTCTGTTGTCTCTGTGTGGATGGAGTATCTATTCTGTTGCCTCTGTGTGGATGGAGTATCTATTATGTTGTCTCTCTGTGTGGATGGAGTATCTATTCTGTTGTCTCTCTGTGTGGATGGAGTATCAATTCGGTTACCTCTGTGTGGATGGAGTGTTTATTCTGTTGTCTCTCTGTGTGGATGAAGTATCTATTCTGTTGTTTAACTGTGTGGATGGAGTATATATTCTGTTGTTTAACTGTGTGGATGGAGTATATATTTTGTTGCCTTTCTGTGTGGATGGAGTATCTATTCTGTTGTTTAACTGTGTGGATGGAGTATCTATTCTGTTGTCTCTCTGAGTCAATGGAGTATCTATTTTGTTGCCTTTCTGTGTGGATGGAGTATCTATTCTGTTGTTTAACTGTGTGGATGGAGTATCTATTCTGTTGCCTCTCTGTGTGGATGGAGTATCTATTCTGTTGTTTAACTGTGTGGATGGAGTATATATTCTGTTGTCTCTGTGTGGATGGAGTATATATTCTGTTGTCTCTCTGTGTCGATGGAGTATCTATTTTGTTTCCGGTCTGTGTGGATGGAGTATCAATTCTGTTGCCTCTCTGTGTGGATGGAGTATCAATTCTGTTGTTTAACTGTGTGGATGGAGTATCTATTCTGTTGCCTTTCTGTGTGGATGGAGTATCTATTCTGTTGTTTAACTGTGTGGATGGAGTATCTATTCTGTTGTTTAACTGTGTGGATGGAGTATATGTTCTGTTGTTTAACTGTGTCGATGGAGTATCTATTATGTTGCCCGTCTGTGTGGATGGAGTATCAATTATGTTGCCTCTGTGTGGATGGAGTATCTATTCTGTTGTCTCTCTGTGCGGATGGAGTATCTATTCTGTTGTTTAACTGTGTGGATGGAGTATCTGTTCTGTTGTCTCTCTGTGTGGATGGAGTATCTATTCTGTTGCCTCTCTGTGTGGATGGAGTATCTATTCTGTTGCCTCTCTGTGTGGATGGAGTGTCTATTCTGTTGCCTCTCTGTGTGGATTGAGTGTCTATTCTGTTGTTTAACTGTGTGGATGGAGTATCTGTTCTGTTGTTTAACTGTGTGGATGGAGTATCTGTTCTGTTGTCTCTCTGTGTGGATGGAGTATCTATTCTGTTGCCTCTCTGTGTGGATGGAGTGTCTATTCTGTTGTGTCTCTGTGTGGAGGGTGTGTCTATTCGGTTGTCTCTGTGTGGATGGAGTATCTATTATGTTGCCTCTGTGTGGATGGAGAATCTATTCTGTTGTCTCTGTGTGGATGGAGTATCTATTCTGTTGCCTCTGTGTGGATGGAGTATCTATTCTGTTGTCTCTCTGTGTGGATGGAGTATCTATTCTGTTGTCTCTCTGTGTGGATGGAGTATATATTCTGTTGCCTCTGTGTGGATGGAGTATCTATTTTGTTGCCTCTGTGTGGATGGAGTATCTATTCTGTTGTCTCTCTGTGTGGATTGAGTATATATTCTGTTGCCTCTCTGTGTGGATGGAGTATCTATTCTGTTGCCGGTCTGTGTGGATGTATAATCTATTCTGTTGCCTCTCTGTGTGGGTGGAGTATCTATTTTGTTGCCTCTCTGTGTGGGTGGAGTATCTATTTTGTTTTCTCTCTGTGTGGATATAATTTCTATTCTGTTGTCTCTCTGTGGATGGAGTATATATTCTGTTGTCTCTCTGTGTGGATGGAGTATCAATTCTGTTGTCTTTCTGTGTGGATGGAGTATCAATTCTGTTGTCTCTCTGTGTGGGTGGAGTATCTATTTTGCTGTCTCTGTGTGGATGGAATATCTATTCTGTTGTCTCTCTGTGTGGATGGAGTATATATTCTGTTGTCTCTCTGTGTGGATGGAATATCTATTCTGTTGTCTCTCTGTGGATGGAGTATCTAGTCTGTTGTCTCTCTGTGTGGATGGAATATCTATTCTGTTGTCTCTCTGTGTGGATGGAGTATCTATTCTGTTGCCTCTCTGTGTGGATTGAGTGTCTATTCTGTTGTTTAACTGTGTGGATGGAGTATCTATTCTGTTGTTTAACTGTGTGGATGGAGTATCTGTTCTGTTGTCTCTCTGTGTGGATGGAGTATCTATTCTGTTGCCTATCTGTGTGGATGGAGTGTCTATTCTGTTGTGTCTCTGTGTGGATGGTGTGTCTATTCTGTTGTCTCTGTGTGGATGGAGTATCTATTATGTTGCCTCTGTGTGGATGGAGAATCTATTCTGTTGTCTCTGTGTGGATGGAGTATCTATTCTGTTGCCTCTGTGTGGATGGAGTATCTATTCTGTTGTCTCTCTGTGTGGATGGAGTATCTATTCTGTTGTCTCTCTGTGTGGATGGAGTATATATTCTGTTGCCTCTGTGTGGATGGAGTATCTATTTTGTTGCCTCTGTGTGGATGGAGTATCTATTCTGTTGTCTCTCTGTGTGGATTGAGTATATATTCTGTTGCCTCTCTGTGTGGATGGAGTATCTATTCTGTTGCCGGTCTGTGTGGATGAATAATCTATTCTGTTGCCTCTCTGTGTGGGTGGAGTATCTATTTTGTTGCCTCTCTGTGTGGGTGGAGTATCTATTTTGTTGTCTCTCTGTGTGGATATAATTTCTATTCTGTTGTCTCTCTGTGGATGGAGTATATATTCTGTTGTCTCTCTGTGTGGATGGAGTATCAATTCTGTTGTCTTTCTGTGTGGATGGAGTATCAATTCTGTTGTCTCTCTGTGTGGGTGGAGTATCTATTTTGCTGTCTCTGTGTGGATGGAATATCTATTCTGTTGTCTCTCTGTGTGGATGGAGTATATATTCTGTTGTCTCTCTGTGTGGATGGAATATCTATTCTGTTGTCTCTCTGTGGATGGAGTATCTAGTCTGTTGTCTCTCTGTGTGGATGGAATATCTATTCTGTTGTCTCTCTGTGTGGATGGAGTATCTATTCTGTTGCCTCTCTGTGTGGATGGAGTATATATTCTGTTGTCTCTCTGTGTGGATGGAGTATATATTCTGTTGTCTCTCTGTGTGGATGGAATATCTATTCTGTTGTCTCTGTGGATGGAGTATCTATTCTGTTGTCTCTCTGTGTGGATGGAATATCTATTCTGTTGTCTCTCTGTGTGGATGGAGTGTCTATTCTGTTGCCTCTCTGTGTGGATGGAGTATCTATTCTGTTGTCTCTCTGTGTGGATTCAGTACATATTCTGTTGCCTCTCTGTGTGGATGGAGTATCTATTCTGTTGTCTCTCTGTGTGGATGGAGTATCTATTCTGTTGTTTTACTGTGTGGATGGAGTATCTATTCTGTTGTCTCTCTGTGTGGATGGAGTATCTATTCTGTTGCCTCTCTGTGTGGATGGAGTGTCTATTCTGTTGTCTCTCTGTGTGGATGGAGTATCTATTCTGTTGTCTCTCAGTGTGGATGGAATATCTATTCTGTTGTCTCTGTGGATGGAGTATCTATTCTGTTGTCTCTCTGTGTGGATGGAATATCTATTCTGTTGTCTCTCTGTGTGGATGGAGTGTCTATTCTGTTGCCTCTCTGTGTGGATGGAGTATCTATTCTGTTGTCTCTCTGTGTGGATTGAGTATCTATTCTGTTGCCTCTCTGTGTGGATGGAGTGTCTATTCTGTTGTCTCTCTGTGTGGATGGAGTATCTATTCTGTTGTTTAACTGTGTGGATGGAGTATCTTTTCTGTTGTCTCTCTGTGTGGATGGAGTATCTATTCTGTTGCCTCTCTGTGTGGATGGAGTATCTATTCTGTTGCCTCTCTGTGTGGATGGAGTGTCTATTCTGTTGCCTCTCTGTGTGGATTGAGTGTCTATTCTGTTGTTTAACTGTGTGGATTGAGTATCTATTCTGTTGTTTAACTGTGTGGATGGAGTATCTGTTCTGTTGTCTCTCTGTGTGGATGGAGTATCTATTCTGTTGCCTATCTGTGTGGATGGAGTGTCTATTCTGTTGTGTCTCTGTGTGGATGGTGTGTCTATTCTGTTGTCTCTGTGTGGATGGAGTATCTATTATGTTGCCTCTGTGTGGATGGAGAATCTATTCTGTTGTCTCTGTGTGGATGGAGTATCTATTCTGTTGCCTCTGTGTGGATGGAGTATCTATTCTGTTGTCTCTCTGTGTGGATGGAGTATCTATTTTGTTGTGTGGATGGAGTATATATTCTGTTGCTCTGTGTGGATGGAGTATCTATTCTGTGTGGATGGAGTATCTATTCTCTGTGTGGATTGAGTATATATTCTGTTGCCTCTCTGTGTGGATGGAGTATCTATTCTGTTGCCGGTCTGTGTGGATGTATAATCTATTCTGTTGCCTCTCTGTGTGGGTGGAGTATCTATTTTGTTGCCTCTCTGTGTGGGTGGAGTATCTATTTTGTTGTCTCTCTGTGTGGATATAATTTCTATTCTGTTGTCTCTCTGTGGATGGAGTATATATTCTGTTGTCTCTCTGTGTGGATGGAGTATCAATTCTGTTGTCTTTCTGTGTGGATGGAGTATATTCTGTTGTCTCTCTGTGTGGATGGAGTATCTATTCTGTTGTCTCTCTGTGTGGATGGAGTATATATTCTGTTGCCTCTGTGTGGATGGAGTATCTATTTTGTTGCCTCTGTGTGGATGGAGTATCTATTCTGTTGTCTCTCTGTGTGGATTGAGTATATATTCTGTTGCCTCTCTGTGTGGATGGAGTATCTATTCTGTTGCCGGTCTGTGTGGATGTATACTATATTCTGTTGCCTCTCTGTGTGGGTGGAGTATCTATTTTGTTGCCTCTCTGTGTGGGTGGAGTATCTATTTTGTTGTCTCTCTGTGTGGATATAATTTCTATTCTGTTGTCTCTCTGTGTGGATGGAGTATATATTCTGTTGTCTCTCTGTGTGGATGGAGTATCAATTCTGTTGTCTCTCTGTGTGGATGGAGTATCAATTCTGTTGTCTCTGTGTGGGTGGAGTATCTATTTTGCTGTCTCTGTGTGGATGGAATATCTATTCTGTTGTCTCTCTGTGTGGATGGAGTATATATTCTGTTGTCTCTCTGTGTGGATGGAATATATATTCTGTTGTCTCTCTGTGGATGGAATATCTATTCTGTTGTCTCTCTGTGTGGATGGAATATCTATTCTGTTGTCTCTCTGTGTGGATGGATTATCTATTCTGTTGCCTCTCTGTGTGGATGGAGTATCTATTCTGTTGTCTCTCTGTGTGGATGGAGTATATATTCTGTTGTCTCTCTGTGTGGATGGAATATCTATTCTGTTGTCTCTGTGGATGGAGTATCTATTCTGTTGTCTCTCTGTGTGGATGGAATATCTATTCTGTTGTCTCTCTGTGTGGATGGAGTGTCTATTCTGTTGCCTCTCTGTGTGGATGGAGTATCTATTCTGTTGTCTCTCTGTGTGGATTCAGTATCTATTCTGTTGCCTCTCTGTGTGGATGGAGTGTCTATTCTGTTGTCTCTCTGTGTGGATGGAGTATCTATTCTGTTGTTTTACTGTGTGGATGGAGTATCTATTCTGTTGCCTCTGTGTGGATGGAGTATCTATTCTGTTGTCTCTCTGTGTGGATGGAGTATCTATTCTGTTGTCTCTCTGTGTGGATGGAGTATATATTCTGTTGCCTCTGTGTGGATGGAGTATCTATTTTGTTGCCTCTGTGTGGATGGAGTATCTATTCTGTTGTCTCTCTGTGTGGATTGAGTATATATTCTGTTGCCTCTCTGTGTGGATGGAGTATCTATTCTGTTGCCGGTCTGTGTGGATGTATACTATATTCTGTTGCCTCTCTGTGTGGGTGGAGTATCTATTTTGTTGCCTCTCTGTGTGGGTGGAGTATCTATTTTGTTGTCTCTCTGTGTGGATATAATTTCTATTCTGTTGTCTCTCTGTGGATGGAGTATATATTCTGTTGTCTCTCTGTGTGGATGGAGTATCAATTCTGTTGTCTTTCTGTGTGGATGGAGTATCAATTCTGTTGTCTCTGTGTGGGTGGAGTATCTATTTTGCTGTCTCTGTGTGGATGGAATATCTATTCTGTTGTCTCTCTGTGTGGATGGAGTATATATTCTGTTGTCTCTCTGTGTGGATGGAATATATATTCTGTTGTCTCTCTGTGGATGGAATATCTATTCTGTTGTCTCTCTGTGTGGATGGAATATCTATTCTGTTGTCTCTCTGTGTGGATGGATTATCTATTCTGTTGCCTCTCTGTGTGGATGGAGTATATATTCTGTTGTCTCTCTGTGTGGATGGAGTATATATTCTGTTGTCTCTCTGTGTGGATGGAATATCTATTCTGTTGTCTCTGTGGATGGAGTATCTATTCTGTTGTCTCTCTGTGTGGATGGAATATCTATTCTGTTGTCTCTCTGTGTGGATGGAGTGTCTATTCTGTTGCCTCTCTGTGTGGATGGAGTATCTATTCTGTTGTCTCTCTGTGTGGATTCAGTATCTATTCTGTTGCCTCTCTGTGTGGATGGAGTGTCTATTCTGTTGTCTCTCTGTGTGGATGGAGTATCTATTCTGTTGTTTTACTGTGTGGATGGAGTATCTATTCTGTTGTCTCTCTGTGTGGATGGAGTATCTATTCTGTTGCCTCTCTGTGTGGATGGAGTGTCTATTCTGTTGTCTCTCTGTGTGGATGGAGTATCTATTCTGTTGTCTCTCAGTGTGGATGGAATATCTATTCTGTTGTCTCTGTGGATGGAGTATCTATTCTGTTGTCTCTCTGTGTGGATGGAATATCTATTCTGTTGTCTCTCTGTGTGGATGGAGTGTCTATTCTGTTGCCTCTCTGTGTGGATGGAGTATCTATTCTGTTGTCTCTCTGTGTGGATTGAGTATCTATTCTGTTGCCTCTCTGTGTGGATGGAGTGTCTATTCTGTTGTCTCTCTGTGTGGATGGAGTATCTATTCTGTTGTTTAACTGTGTGGATGGATTATCTATTCTGTTGTCTCTCTGTGTGGATGGAGTGTCTTTTCTGTTGTGTCTCTGTGTGGATGGTGTGTTTATTCTGTTGTCTCTCTGTGTGGATGGAGTGTCTATTCTGTTGCCTCTCTGTGTGGATGGAGTATCTATTCTGTTGTCTCTCTGTGTGGATTCAGTATCTATTCTGTTGCCTCTCTGTGTGGATTGAGTGTCTATTCTGTTGTCTCTCTGTGTGGATGGAGTATCTATTCTGTTGTTTTACTGTGTGGATGGAGTATCTATTCTGTTGTCTCTCTGTGTGGATGGAGTATCTATTCTGTTGCCTCTCTGTGTGGATGGAGTGTCTATTCTGTTGTCTCTCTGTGTGGATGGAGTATCTATTCTGTTGTCTCTCAGTGTGGATGGAATATCTATTCTGTTGTCTCTGTGGATGGAGTATCTATTCTGTCGTCTCTCTGTGTGGATGGAATATCTATTCTGTTGTCTCTCTGTGTGGATGGAGTGTCTATTCTGTTGCCTCTCTGTGTGGATGGAGTATCTATTCTGTTGTCTCTCTGTGTGGATTGAGTATCTATTCTGTTGCCTCTCTGTGTGGATGGAGTGTCTATTCTGTTGTCTCTCTGTGTGGATGGAGTATCTATTCTGTTGTTTAACTGTGTGGATGGATTATCTATTCTGTTGTCTCTCTGTGTGGATGGAGTATCTATTCTGTTGCCTCTCTGTGTGGATGGAGTGTCTTTTCTGTTGTGTCTCTGTGTGGATGGTGTGTTTATTCTGTTGTCTCTCTGTGTGGATGGAGTATCTATTCTGTTGCCTCTCTGTGTGGATGGAGTGTCTATTCTGTTGTCTCTCTGTGTGGATGGAGTATCTATTCTGTTGTTTAACTGTGTGGATGGAGTATCTATTATGTTGTCTCTCTGTGTGGATGGAGTATCTATTCTGTTGCCTCTCTGTGTGGATGGAGTGTCTATTCTGTTGTCTCTCTGTGTGGATTGAGTATATATTCTGTTGTCTCTCTGTGTGGATGGAATATCTATTCTGTTGTCTCTGTGGATGGAGTATCTATTCTGTTGTCTCTCTGTGTGGATGGAGTATCTATTCTGTCGTCTCTCTGTGTGGATGGAATATCTATTCTGTTGTCTCTCTGTGTGGATGGAGTATCTATTCTGTTGCCTCTCTGTGTGGATGGAGTATATATTCTGTTGTCTCTCTGTGTGGATGGAGTATATATTATGTTGTCTCTCTGTGTGGATGGAATATCTATTCTGTTGTCTCTGTGGATGGAGTATCTATTCTGTTGTCTCTCTGTGTGGATGGAATATCTATTCTGTTGTCTCTCTGTGTGGATGGAGTGTCTATTCGGTTGCCTCTCTGTGTGGATGGAGTATCTATTCTGTTGTCTCTCTGTGTGGATGGAGTGTCTATTCTGTTGTCTCTCTGTGTGGATGGTGTGTCTATTCTGTTGTCTCTCTGTGTGGATGGAGTATCTATTCTGTTGTCTCTGTGTGGATGGTGTGTCTATTCTGTTGTCTCTCTGTGTGGATGGTGTGTCTATTCTGTTGTCTCTCTGTCTGGATGGAGTGTCTATTCTGTTGTCTCTCTGTGTGGATGGTGTGTCTATTTTGTTGTCTCTCTGTGTGGATGGTGTTGCTATTCTGTTGTCTCTCTGTGTGGATGGAGTATCTATTATGTTTTTCTCTCTTTGTAAATGGATGTGTCTCACAGTTGCAGCATCCTGCTGTGTTCACCATGTGGATCTATTTCATGATTTCTATTGACACTGCCACTACAGCATGAATATGATGCAGTTATGCATTTAGTATGATAATGCAACATATTTAAATATCATATTTGTGTGTTCATTGCAAAAAATCTGGATATAATTGCCCAAACCAGTAATGCTATGTTTTATTTACAGGTACAGGGCCTTCAGAAAGTATTCACACCCCTTGACCTTTTCCACATTGTTTGTCTCTGGCCTACAACACACAATACCCCATAATGGCAAAGTGGAATTATGTTTGTAGAAATGTTTACCAATTCGTTAAAAATTTAAAGTTGAAATGTCTTGAGTTAATACTTGTTCAACCCCTTTGTTATGGCAAGCCTAAATAAGTTCAGGATTTCACCATGAGGCCAGTGGTGACTTTAAAACAGTTGCAGACTTTAATGGCTGTGATGGGAGAAAACTGAGGAACGCCAACATTGTAGTTACTCCACAATTCCAGCCTAAATGACAGAGTGAAAAAAAGGAAGCCTGTACAGAATAAAAAATATTCCAAAACATGCATCCTGTTTGCAACAAGGCACTGAAGTAATGCTGCAAAAAATGTGGCAAAGCAATTATAAAGTGTAATTTTTGGGGGCAAATCCAATACAACACAATACTACTACCACTCTTCATATTTTCAAGTATATGGTATCAAACACATAGAAACCATGTTTGATGAGTTTGATAGCGTTCTATTTGTTCCGTTCCAGCCATTACTATGAGCCCGTCCTCCTCAATGCCACCAGCCTCCTGTGACAGAGCTTGATGGATGTGTCAGTATCGCTTATTGTGTGTAGATGGGTGAGAGAAAACAAATGCATTTAATCCATTTTGAATCCAGCCTGTAACACAACAAAATGTGGAATAAGTCAAGGGGTATGAATACTTTCTGAAGGCACTGTAACAGCCATAATGAAGGAAACACCAACATAGCATGTCTTAGTAGGGCGTTGGGCCAACACAAGCTGCCAGAAAAGCTTCAATCCACCTTGGCATAGATTCTACAGGTGTCTGGAACTCTATTGGAGGGGTGTGACACCATTCTTCCATGAGAAATTCCATCATTTGGTGTTTTGTTGATGGTGTTGGAAAATGCAGTCTCAGACTCCGCTCCAGAATCTCCCATAACTGTTCAAATGGGTTGAGATCTGGTGACTGAGACACACATCCTTTAAACTCCCTATGCTACTTTGAGACCCCTCTTTCAAAGTCACTGAGATCTCTTATTTAGCCATGGTAGGCCAAATAATGGCCTGCCCAGAATTTTTATACATGACCAGCAAGATGGGATGTTAATTGCTTAATTAACTCAGGAATCACACCTGTGTGGAATAGAGGTCGACCGATTAGGATTTTTCAACGCCAATACCGATAATTGGAGGACCAAAAAAAGCCGATACCGATTAATTGGCACATTTTTTTAATGTATTTGTAATAATGACAATTACAACAATACTGAATGAACACTTATTTTAACTTAATATAATACATCAATAAAATTAATTTAGCCTCAAATAAATAATGAAACATGTTCAATTTGGTTTAAATAATGTAAAAGCAAAGTGTTGGAGAAGAAAGTAAAAGTGCAATATGTGCCATGTAAGAAAGCTAACGTTTAAGTTCCTTGCTCAGAACATGAGAACATATGAAAGCTGGTGGTTCCTTTTAACAGGAGTCTTCAATATTCCCAGGTAAGAAGTTTTGGGTTGTAGTTATTATAGGAATTATAGGACTATTTCTCTCTATACCATTTGTATTTCATTAACCTTTGACTATTGGATGTTCTTATAGGAACTTTAGTATTGCCAGTGTAACAGTATAGCTTCCGTACCTCTCCTCGCTCCTACCTGGGCTCGAACCAGGAACACAACGACAACAGCCACCCTCGAAGCAGAGTTACCCATGCAGAGCAAGGGGAATAACTACTCCAAGTCTCAGACCGAGTGACGTTTGAAACGCTATTAGCGCCCACCCCGCTAACTAGCTAGCCATTTCACATCGGTTACACCAGCCTAATCTCGGGAGTTGATAGGCTTGAAGTCATTAACAGCTGCTGGCAAACGCACGAAAGTGCCGTTTGAATAAATGCTTACAAGCCTGCTGGTGCCTACCATCGCTCAGTCAGACTGCTCTATCAAATCATAGATTTAGTTATAACATGATAACACACAGAAATACGCGCCTTAGGTCATTAACATGGTCAAATCCAGAAACCATCATCTCGAAAACAAGATGTTTATTCTTTCAGTGAAATACGGAACCGTTCCGTATTTTATCTAAAAGGTGGCATCCATAAGTCTAAATATTCCTGTTGCATTGCACAACATTCAATGTTATGCCAAAATTATGTAAAATTCAGGCAAATTAGGTGGCCCTAACTGTTGCATATACACTGACTCTGCGTGCAATGAACGCAAGAGAAGTGACACAATTTCACCTGGTTAATATTGCCTGCTAACCTGGATTTATTTTAGCTAAATATGCAGGTTTAAAAATATATACTTCTGTGTATTTTAAGAAAGGCATTGATGTTTATGGTTAGGTACACATTGGAGCAACGATATGCACCGCATCGATTATATGCAACGCAGGACACGCTAGATATGCTAGTAATATCATCAACCATGTGTAGTTAACTAGTGATTATGATTGATTGATTGATTGTTTTTATAAGATAAGTTTAATGCTAGCTAGCAACTTACCTTGGCTTATTGCATTCGCGTAACAGGCAGGCTCCTCGTGGAGTGCAATGAGAGGCAGGTGGTTAGAGAGTTGAACTAGTTAACTGCAAGGTTGCAAGATTGAATCCCCCGAGCTGACAAGGTAAAAATCTGTTGTTCTGCCCCTGAACGAGGCAGTTAACCCACCATTCCTAGGCTGTTATTGAAAATAAGAATGTGTTCTTAACTGACTTCCTAGTCAAATAAAGATTAAATAAAGGTGTAAAAAAAAAATTGGCCAAATCGGTGTCCAAAAATACAGATTTCCGATTGTTATGAAAACTTGAAATCGGCCCGAATTAATTGGCCATTCCGATTCATCGGTCGACCTCTAGTGTGGAAGCACCTGCTTTCAATATACTTTGTATCCCTCATTTACGCAAGTGTTTCCTTTGTTTTGGCAGTTACCTGTATGTCTGTGTTCAAGTCTATGGTAATTAAAAATGATTATACTGAGATGAAAGATCACAGTCAATGTTCTTTTATCCTTTTCTGTTTCATATTATTTGTACAATGTTTTCATGAGGGATGATGATGATGATGATGGTGATGTAAATTACATGCATGTGTTCTGTGTTGACAGGTAAATGGCAGTGATGGGATGTATAAATATGACGAGATCATCTTGGAAAGGGTGAGGTTCACTAAAACCTTTATAACCACTTATTATGTTCACGTCTTGTGATCAGATGTGTTCTTCAAAGCATTTTGTTAAACACATCAGCTTTTCCCGCTAGATGGCAGTAAGCGGCTCTCTTTGGCTTGAAGGTTTCGCAGTACAGTAAATGTTGCATATAAACTGAACAAAAATATAAACGCAACATGTTGGTCCCATGTTTCATGAGCTGAAATAAAAGATTCCAGAAATGTTCAATGTGCACAAAAAGCTTATTTCTCTCAAATGTTGTACACAAATTAGTTGACGTTCCTATTAGTGAGCATTTATCCTTTGCCAAGATAATCCATCCACCTGACAGGTGTGGCATATCAAGAAGCTGATTAAACAGCATGATCATTACACAGGTGCACCTTGTGCTGGGGACAAATAAAAGGCCACTTTAAAATGTGCAGTTTCGTCACACAACACAATGCCACATATGTCTCAAGTTTTGAGGGAGATTGCAATTGGCACGCTGACTTCAGGAATGTCCACCAGAGCTGTTGCCAGAGAATTGAATGTTCATTTCTCTACCATCATCTGCCTCCAATGTCATTTTAGAGAATTTGGCAGTACGTCCAACCAGCCTCACAACCGCGGGGGGGGGGGGGTGCTGAGGAGTATTTCTGTCTGTTTTGTGGGGAAATACAAATTCTGATTGGCTGAACCTGGCTCCTCAGTGGGTGGGCCTGGCTGCCTAGTAGGTAGGCTTATGCCTTCCAAGGCCCACCCATGGCTGCACCCCTGCCCAGTCATGTGAAATCCATAGATTATTGCCTAATGAGTTCATTTCAATTGACTGATTTCCTTCAATTGTAACTCAGTAAAATCTTTGAAATTGTTACGTGTTGCATTTATATTTTTGTTCAGTATAATATATTATAGAAAACCAAAGCAAATGATTTCTCTATCACATATGACATTTTGAATATATTACATATAGTAATTCTATACGTAGGAGCGACAAAGATTATGACGTCAGTATACATCAGTCTTCGTCAGACCCCTATATGCCTCGCATTGCATCTTTAAACAGCACACATATTCAATATTTCTTACGTCCTCTCCCCATACACACACACTCTCAGGAACATTGACAGTTGCACTTGTCAGTGGCAGAGTTCAGTCTATAGTGCAGGGCAGACATCCTGTATATTCCTACTCTCGTTATTCCACCCACAGAGAGATGCAGGGCTGTTTTCTCCATCTCCCCCTCTGAGTGGCATTTCTGCATGCAGAGGCTTAAATAAACTAGATAAAAATCACACTTTAAAAGGACTGTGGGTGGGTAACAGTTGATGGTCGGGCCCAGTGCACTCCTTTTGGATTGGGAGAAGCGCACTGGGAGGCCTCAGCCTCCCTCTGTCCTAATTGGTTGCGACCGTTGCTCATTAATTATAGAAAAGAATAAAGCGAAGTCTTCTCAGCTGTCTTGTTTGGAGCCTGTCTCTGCAGCTGTCAGATAGAACAGCACGCCTGGGCCCACTGGATCCAAATGGGTGCTTTGTCATGCTGAGGGAGAGGTGGGGGGGGGGGGGGTGGGGGGGGGGGGGTGAAGGGGGGTGCATAGATATATCGAGAGAAGAAAGGAAAGTTGTGTGCCAAGTCTTTAGAGAAATGAAACTTCCCTGAATCTTCTCTTCCACTTATGAATCCGTCCGTAAAAAAAAAAAAGATTAGACCCACACCATTTGGACTGCTTTGTCTTACATTTAGAGTTAAGTGACCTGATCTCAGTATGTACTGTATACTGAACAAAAATATAAACGCAACATGCAACAATTTCAATTATTTTACTGAGTTACAGTTCATATGAGGAAATCAGTCAATTGAAATAAATGAAATTGGGCCCTAATCAATGGATTTCACATGACTGGACAGGGGTGCAGCCATGGGTGGGCCTTGGAAGGCATAAGCCTACCCACTAGGCAGCCAGGCCCACCCACTGAGGAGCCATGCCCAACCAATCAGAATGAGATTCTGCCAACAAAAGGGCTTTACTACAGAATAAATACTCCTCAGCTCATGAAACATGGGACCAAGACTTTAGATGTTGTGTTTATATTTGTGTTCAGTATAGTATAAAGCACACTGAATGTATGAGAAAGTGCCGTGGTCATCAGCAATGTTGAATTCCCCAAAGGGGTCTGCATAGATCTCATGTTCCCCTGAACGGTCTGCATAGATCTCATGTTCTCCTGAATGGTCTGCATAGATCTAATGTTCCCCTGAACGGTCTGCATAGATCTAATGTTCCCCTGAACGGTCTGCATAGATCTAATGTTCCCCTGAGCGGTCTGCATAGAGCTAATGTTCCCCTGAGCGGTCTGCATAGAGCTAATGTTCCCCTGAGCGGTCTGCATAGAGCTAATGTTCCCCTGAGCGGTCTGCATAGATCTCATGTTCTCCTGAACGGTCTGCATGGATCTAATGTTCCCCTGAACGGTCTGCATAGATCTCATGTTCCCCTGAGCGGTCTGCATAGAGCTCATGTTCCCCTGAGCGGTCTGCATAGAGCTCATGTTCCCCTGAGCGGTCTGCATAGAGCTCATGTTCCCCTGAGCGGTCTGCATAGAGCTCATGTTCCCCTGAGCGGTCTGCATAGAGCTCATGTTCCCCTGAGCAGTCTGCATACAGCTCATGTTCCCCTGAGACTCCTATACCATTAAGAAGCCCATTATCCCACTGACCTTGAGTCCACACTCCTAGAGTGGGACGCAAACCCATCACTTATGCAGTAGAGCTGTGTCTGTGTGTGAACGTGTGCACGGCTGAACGCTCACGTGTGTGTTTGTGTGTGTGTCTATTGTGCCTCTCTACTGTATGTGTAATCGAATCAAATCAAGCTTTATTTACACAGCATATTTCAGACATGGAACGCAACGCAATGTTCTTCACAAGAAAAAAACAAATATAAAACAATGAAAGTAAAAGCTGAAATATTTACTACACAACAAACAAAAGATTAAAAATATGATCCCTGCCTCATAACCCTTCTGCAGGGTAACTCTGGCCTGGGCTTCAGCATCGCTGGGGGGATGGACAATCCACACATCCCAGATGACCCAGGGATCTTCATCACCAAGATCATCCCTGGTGGAGCTGCAGCTATGGACGGCAGGCTGGGGTAAGTTAGTCCCCCTCTCTCTTTCTCTCTCTCTCTTTTTCTCTCTCTCTCTTTCACTATACCATGTCCCGCCAGGCAGCCAGAGCTCTGTGTGTGTGTGTGTGTGTGTGTGTGTGTGTGTGTGTGTGTGTGTGTGTGTGTGTGTGTGTGTGTGTGTGTGTGTGTGTGTGTGTGTGTGTGTGTGTGTGTGTGTGTGTGTGTGTGTGTGTGTGTGTGTGTGTGTGTGTGTCTACAGCTCTCTGCCACCGGGCTCTGTTTGTGTTTCCACTAAGTTATGATTCACTGGGAAACCAAAGCCTAAAAAAATGTATATGATATTGAGTGCTTTTGGTGTGGGGCTGGCCTGTGTTTGTGTGTGTGTGCGTGCGTGTGTGTGTGCGTGCATTTTTGACAAGCAGTCTGACTAACAGTTGATTCAGTCCATATTGTAGAGCCTGTGGATTGACTGGGGGTGCATGTATTTGATTCAGTCTGTATTGTTGAGCCTGTGGATTGACTGGGGGTGCATGTATTTGAATCAGTCTGTATTGTTGAGCCTGTGGATTGACTGGGGGTGCATGTATTTGAATCAGTCTGTATTGTTGAGCCTGTGGATTGACTGGGGGTGCATGTATTTGAATCAGTCTGTATTGTTGAGCCTGTGGATTGACTAGGGTTGCATGTATTTGAATCATGTATTTGATGTGGATTGACAGTTGCATGTATTGTTGAGCCTGTGGATTGACTGGGGATGCAAGTATTCGATTCAGTCTGTATTGTTGAGCCTGTGGATTGACTGGGGGTGCATGTATTTGATTCAGTCTGTATTGTTGAGCCTGTGGATTGACTGGGGATGCAAGTATTCGATTCAGTCTGTATTGTTGAGCCTGTGGATTGACTGGGGGTGCATGTATTTGATTCAGTCTGTATTGTTGAGCCTGTGGATTGACTAGGGTTGCATGTATAGATAGCATGCATGTGTTTTTACAGTACTAACAGCATTGTCAAATATGAACTTTTTTTCCCCTCATCTCACCAGGGTGAATGACTGTGTGCTGCGTGTGAACGAGGTGGATGTCTCTGAGGTAGTCCACAGCCGGGCGGTGGAGGCCCTGAAAGAGGCTGGCCCTGTGGTCAGGCTGCTGGTCAGGAGAAGACAGGCCCCTCCTGAGACCATCCTGGAGATCAACCTGCTCAAGGGGCCCAAAGGTCAGCGATATACACTATGTACATGAATTAATCCTCATTGGGAGGGACAGGATTTTCTAGGCCCCTATAACTTAACTAAACCCCTGTTTCCTTGGGAAATTCCAGTTCAACTCTGAAATTGGAACATAAATTGAGATTATTTCCGAGAACCTGAATGTAAGTTTCTATTCTTTACTTAGCTGTCTAAAAGGAAGTGGAATTGACCCCAACCCCTAGAGATCAGCCTGTGAACCAGTACTGACTGTCCTCTGTGTGCTTCTTACCCCAGGCCTTGGCTTCAGCATCGCTGGGGGGATCGGCAACCAGCACATCCCTGGAGACAACAGCATCTACATCACAAAGATCATCGAGGGCGGGGCCGCGCAGAAAGATGGACGGCTGCAGACCGGAGACCGCCTGCTAGCTGTAAGAACACATCTACTCTGGACCTTCCTTCATTAACTGAGTTTAGCCCTGCTTTGATGTAGCAGAGGCGGTTTGTCTTAAGCTCAGCAGCCTAACACAGTCTTGTTCCATACCCAGTCAATCACACAGATACTGAGCTCTGATGGATGCCCAAGGACACTCTTGATTCTCTTACTGTAATGTTATGATATACTTTATTGTCCCCGAGGAGAAATTTGACTCGTCAAGTGTGCTGCTTCTTCTACGTAAGTACATAGAATCAATTGACACAACCCCCCAACATGAATAAGTTCATGTCAGGCAAGGCTGTGACGAGGGGGCAGTTCCACATGATGAAGGCCTACAGTTTATATCTGTTCAGCCTGCGTATAAACACCCTGTAGCCTCCTCGATGGCATCAGCTGGAACTCTGTGTTCAGTGCAGGTGTGGGGTCCGATTTGACCTTTCTGGCCGGTCTGATGACGGTATCCTGTATAATGTCCTGGAGGTCATGCCTATTATCTTCCCTGTTGTCTTGGTCATTCTCAAGGTTTAGGCTTTGAGCTGTCAGGTTAGCAAACCATGTGAACATGCTGTAGTGTAGAGGATTGACTTAATGGAGGATCTATAGAAGAGGAGATGATCTTCTGGTTGACTCCATAGATCCTGAGTCCAAGCAGGAAGTGGAAGTGCTGTTGGAGGCCGCTGCCATCGCTCTGCTCCCCGCCGGTGTAGCAGCTCCTCTGGCACTTCGCTCAGCAGGCCGCCCGGCGGTTAATCTCCATAGTCCCGTAGTGCTAGGAGCTCCTTCCTGGTGTATGTCCATGAAGCCCGATCACCCTGTGCCAGGTGTGGCGTCGTAGCAGTGGAACATTGCGTGATGCTGAAAATAATCAGCCATGTTAGTAGTAGTCCAGGAATCCTTGCCAGTCACTCGTGCGTTTAATGCATAATAGTGCGCATTACTTCACCCAGTTTGTGACAAAACAAACAAACAAACAACGTTTGGCAGCAGCAACACTCGTGTCCATGGCCACTTGCAGAACAGCACCAGAGTTCTTTTTTACACTCCATCCCCACCTACATTCATACCCTGCACACATCAGGACACTGATCTACATTCATACCCTGCACACATCAGGACACTGATCTACATTCATACCCTGCACACATCAGGACACTGATCTACATTCATACCCTGCATACATCAGGACACTGATCTACATTCATACCCTGCACACATCAGGACACTGATCTACATTCATACCCTGCATACATCAGGACACTGATCTACATTCATACCCTGCACACATCAGGACACTGATCCACATTCATACCCTGCACACATCAGGACACTGATCTACATTCATACCCTGCACACATCAGGACACTGATCTACATTCATACCCTGCAATCATCAGGACACTGATCTACATTCATACCCTGCACACATCAGGACACTGATCTACATTCATACCCTGCACACATCAGGACACTGATCTACATTCATACCCTGCACACATCAGGACACTGATCTACATTCATACCCTGCACACATCAGGACACTGATCTACATTCATACCCTGCACACATCAGGACACTGATCTACATTCATACCCTGCACACATCAGGACACTGATCTACATTCATACCCTGCACACATCAGGACACTGATCTACATTCATACCCTGCACAAAAGGCCTCTAGGTGCTCTTCCCTGGCCGTTTCTCCCTGCAAGAGAGCCAGGCGACACTCTTCAGCGTTTATGGCCATGTGTGTGACTGAAATGGTGCTGCAGACTGGGCTCAAACGTCCCGGCTGCTCCCCGGGCATATTCTGTTCCACACTGGCAGAAGATAAATTGGACCACCTGTCAGGCTGAATGATTGACAACGCTGTTTGAAGAATTTGAGATGTGTTTAAGGCTGTCATACATAAAAACAAAGTAATTAAGGCACTACAACCTTTGTGGGGGGAAAGCTGTGCGGACGGCCGTATTGATCATTTATGCTATTTGATTAAAGTGTTTTCCCAAATCCATGACTTTATCTGTAGACACAATGATGCAGACGTGGTGGCTCCCGGAGTAAACAATCTCTATTATAATATAGAGCAGCTCTCTTCAAAACCTTCAAAAGTATTTTCAAATCAAATCCAATGTTATTTGTCACATGCCCCGAATACAGGTGACTTTACCGTGAAATACTTACTAACGAGCCCTTTCCCAACAATGCAGAGTTAAAAAGTACGAAAATGTGTACAATAAAAATCAGAAATAGTAACACAATAAATAACAATACGGAGGCTATATACAAGGAGTACCGGTACCGAGTCAGTCGGGTTGGAGCACGTAAGATGTGGACCATCTCCGTCGGCGTCATCTTATGCTCGCATATCACACGCGGTATCTTAGTAGGACACAGCAACAGTAGTGTATGATTGATTTGGGTGTGGCTCAGGCAAACTAAGAGAGGTAGCTATAAGCCTCGGTGTTGTGGACCTGAGGATTTCCCTGTGGTCTGTGTGCTCCAGGTGAACAACATCATCCTGCAGGACGTGCGTCACGAGGAGGCGGTGGCGGCGCTGAAGAACACCTCTGACATGGTCTACCTCAAGGTGGCCAAGCCCGGACCCGTGCACCTCAACGACATGTATGCCCCTCCAGACTACTCCAGCAGTACGTACCTTCTTCTGCTAGCAACTGTAGTCCACTGTAGCTCACACTAAACACTCCCACTCTCCTACCCTCATACTGCTTATAATGCATCCAACTACACTTTTATATCCCAGGCCTTGCCTCAATGGTACCAGCAGACAGTTTTTATAAATCATTTTTTTCATGTTTGTACTTTTTGCCCCTTTTTCTCCCCAATTTCATGATATCTAATTGGTAGTTACAGTCTTGCCCCATCGCTGCAACACTCAGGAGAGGTCGAAATCTCTGCGTCCTCCGGAACACGACCCCGCCAAACCGCACTGCTTCTTGACACAATGCTCGCTTATTCCGGAAGCCAGCCACACCAATGTGTGGGAGGAAACAATGTACACCTGGCGACCGTGTCAGAGTGCATACGCCCGGCCCGCCACAGGAGTCGCAAGAGCGCGACGGGACAAGGACATCCCGGTCGGCCAAACCCGGACGACGCTGGGCCAATTGTCCACCGCCTCATGGGTCTCCAGTCGCGGACGGCTGCGACACAGCCCGGTATCAAACCCATCGCCGCTAGCACTGCGATGCAGTACCTTAGACCGCTGTGCCACTCAGTTGGTCCACAGTTTGTTTTAATGGAAGACCACAGGAACCCTGCAGTAATAACACTGGCTCTCTATTCACACCGCTCATTATCATTTCATACCTCAACCTCAAAAACAAACCCCGGCAACAGTTGTGTGAAGAATGCTCTGTTGATTAGCATTAAGTCTAGGTGTATGTCATTGTCCCTGTAACAGGGATGATTATAGATTATCCTAGTGAGTGGTAGAGCTGCTTCAGTGTGTTCTCCTCAGCGCAGCTGTGCCCAGACTCCTACATGGTGAGCACACACTGCTGCCCACTGCAACAGCTCTGTCTGTCTGTCTCTCTCTCCTACTGAGTGGGGAGGCTTTCTCACATCCACACATGCCTGCTCAGGAGAACCCACGGCCTGGGGCTCTTGCCAGCCACACACATCGATTTACAGAAGAGCCACACACAAACACACACACACACCTGTACTTGACTATATGTAATTAATACAGGTATCCTGTATGGCACCAAACAATATGCATGTCAACCAGTGGTTTATTATCAAAGGGCCTGTACAGTAGGACTGTATATTAAAACAAACAAAATAAACTAATTTAAATATACTGTGTCCGTAAAATGTATGTAGTGTGTATAAGCTGGAAGTAGAAGCCTAAGTATGGTTGTCTATTAGTTTACTCCAATTAGGGGAGGGGTGGTAGGGTTAGGGGAAAATAATAAAGGAAAATACATACAAAATATTATATGTTATATTTGTATATATATATATATATAGTACCAGTCAAAGGTTTGGACACACCTACTATTTCAAGGGTATTTCTTCATTTTTTTACTTTTTTCTACATTGTAGAATATAGTGAAGACATCAAAACTATGAAAAAACACATATTGAATCATGTAACCAAAAAGTGTTAAACAAATCTAAATATATTTTATATTTGAGATTCTTCAAAGTAGCCACCCTTTGCCTTGATGTCAGCTTTGAACACTCTTGGCATTCTTTCAACCAGCTTCACCTGGAATGCTTTTCCAACAGTCTTGAAGGAGTTCCTACATATGCTGAGCACTTGTTGGCTGCTTTTCTTTCACTCTGGTGTCCAACTCGTTTATTCTAAATACAGTACATCACTTACAGTGTCACCGGCAAAGCACCCCCACACCATCACACCTCCTCCTCCATGATTCACGGTGGGAACCACACATGCGGAGATCATCCGTTCACCTACTCTGCGTCTCACAAGGACGCGGCAGTTGGAACCATAAATGTCATATTTGGACTTATCAGACCAAAGGACAGATTTCCACTGGTCTAATGTACATTGTTCGTGTTTCTTGGCCCAAGCATGTCTCTTCTTCTTATTGGTGTCCTTTAGTAGTGGTTTCTTTGCAGCAAATCAACCACGAAGGCCTGATTCACGCAGTCTCCTCTGAACAGTTGATGTTGAGATGTGTCTGTTACTTGAACTCTGTGAAATATTTATTTGGGCTGCAATTTCTGATGCTGGTAACTTTGATGAACTTATCCTTTGCAGCAGAGGTAAATCTGGGTCTTCTTTTCCTGTGGCGTTCCTCATGAGAGCCTGTTTCATCATAGCGCTTGATGTTTTTTGCGACTGCACTTGAAGAAACTTTAAAGTTCTTGAAATGTTCCGTATTGACTGACCTTCATGTCTTAAAGTAATGATGGACTGTCATTTCTCTTTGCTTATTTGAGCTGTTAATGCCATAATATGGAGTTGGTATTTTACCAAATAGGGCTATCTTCTGTATACCACTCTTACCTTGTCACAACACAAATGATTGGCTCAAACACATTAAAAAGGAAAGAAATTCTGCAAATTAACTTTTAACAAGGCACACCTGTTAATTGAAATGCATTCCAGGTGACTACCTCATGAAGCTGGTTTAGAGAATGCCAAGAGTGCGCAAAGCTGTCATCAAGGCAGAGTGTGGCTACTTTGAAGAATCTCAAATATAACATATATTTTGATTTTAAAATGAAGAAAAACCCTTGACTGAGTAGGTGTGTCCAAACTTTTGACTGGTACTGTATATATTTAAAATAATATACAGTATATATTTACAAAAAATATATATGGGGGATTGGAAATGATGCAGATAATTACATTGATAGAAGCTGCAATCTATTTGAATGATTAAATCTGATCCACCCCCTCAAGAAAAGGACTGTATACAGTGCATTCAGAAAGTATTCAGACCCCTTGACTTTTTCCACATTCTGTTACGTTACAGCTTTATTCTAAAATGTATTAAATTGTTTCCCTCATCAGTCTACACACAATAACCCATAAGGACAAAGCAAAAATAGGTTTTTAGAAATGTGTGCAAATTTATATACAGTTTATAAAAATAAAATAAAAATATTAAATTTATATAAGTATTCAGACCCTTTACTCAGTACTTTGTTGAATCACCTTTGGCAGCGATTGCAGCCTCTTCTTGGGTATGACGCTACAAGGTTAGCACACCTGTATTTGGGTAGATTCTCACATTCTTCTCTTCAGATCCTCTCAGACTGTCAGGTGGATGGGGAGCGTCGCGGCACAGCTATTTTCAGGTCTCTCCAGAGATGTTCGATCGGGTTCAAGTCCAGGCTTTGGCTGGGCTACTCAAGGACATTCAGAGACTTGTCCCGAAGCCACTGCTGCGTTGTCTTGGCTGTTAGCTTAGGGTCATTGTCCTGTTGGAAGGTGAACCTTCGCCCCAGTCTGAGGTCATGAGTGCTCTGGAGCAGGTTTTCATCAAGGATCTCTCTGTACTTTGCTCCGTTCATCTTTCCCTCGACTGGTCTCCCAGTAACTTCCGCCTGAAAAATTATTCCCACAGCATGATTCTTCCACCACCATGCTTCACGGTAGGAATGGTGCCAGGTTTCCTACAGACGTGACACTTGACATTCAGGCCAAAGAGAATCTTGTGTCTTATGGTCTGAGAGTCTTTAGGTGCCTTTTGGCAAACTCCAAGTGGGCTGTCATGTGCCTTTTACCGAGGAATGGCTTCCGTCTGGCCCCTCTACCATAAAGGCCTGATTGGTGGAGTGCTGCAGAGATGATTGTCCTTCTGTAAGGTTCTCCAATCTCCACTGAGGAACTCTGGAGCTCTGTCAGAGTTACCATTGGGTTCTTGGTCACCTCCCTGAAAAAGGCCTTTCTCGCCTGATTGCTCAGTTTGGCCGGGCGGCCAGCTCTAGGAAGAG
Organism: Oncorhynchus clarkii lewisi; assembly: GCF_045791955.1. Classification (NCBI taxonomy): domain Eukaryota; kingdom Metazoa; phylum Chordata; class Actinopteri; order Salmoniformes; family Salmonidae; genus Oncorhynchus; species Oncorhynchus clarkii. The sequence goes on along the minus strand of NW_027258770.1, from coordinate 15,832 downwards.
TCTTGGTGGTTCCAAACTTCTTCCATTTAAGAATGATGGAGGCCACTGTGTTCTTGGGGACCTCCAATGTTGTATACATTTTTTGATACCCTTCCCAGATCTGTGCCTCGACACAATCCTGTCTCTGAGCTCTATGGACAAATTCCTTCGACCTTATGGCTTGGTTTTGCTCTGACATGCACTGTCAAGTGTGGTACCTTATACAGACAGGTGTGTGCCTTTCCAAATCATGTTCAATCAATTTAATTTACCACAGGTGGACTCCAATCATGTTGTTGAAATATCTCAAGGATGATCAATGGAAACAAGATGCACCTGAGCTCAATTTCGAGTCTCATAGCAAAGTTTCTGAATACTAATGTAAATAAGGTTATTCTGTTTTTTTTTATTTTGAATACATTTGCTAAAAAAAAAATTAAAAACTGTTTTTGCTTTGCCATTATGCACAATTGTGTGTAGATTGATGAGGATTTAAAAAAAAAAAACATTTTAGAATAGGCTGTAACGTAACAAAATGAGGAAACGGTCAACGGGTCTGAAAACTTTCCGAATGCATAGTAGGTTGTTGTTTAGTATGTATGGTTGCCATGGTTTGGGCAAGCCCTTCATACTGACTTAAAGCAGCTCTGACAGTCTTGTCTACAGCAGGGGTGTCAAACTCATTCCATGGAGGGCCTAGTGTCTGCAGGTTTTTCCTTTCAATTAAACCCAGACAACCAGGTGTGGGGAGTTCCTTACTAATTCGTGACCTTAATTCATCCATCAAGCACAAGGGAGGAGCGAAAACCCGCAGACACTCGGCGCTCCATGGAATGATATTGACACTTGTGTTCTACAGTATAGTCAGATGATCTATAGTTGATTTTTAAAGCCATGGGTTATAAGTACTGTATCCCCCCATGGGTTATAAGTACTGTAGCCCCCCATGGGTTGTAAGTCCTGTAGCCCATCATAGGTTAAAAGTACTGTAGCCCACCATGGGTTAAAAGGACTGTAGCCCCCCGTGGGTTAAAAGGATTGTAGCCCATCATGTAGTGGGTTGTAAGTCCTGTAGCCCATCATGGGTTAAAAGTACTGTAGCCCCCCATGGGTTAAAAGGACTGTAGCCCCCCGTGGGTTGTAAGTACTGTAGCCCCTCCGTGGGTCATAAGTACTGTAGCCCCCCATGGGTTATAAGTACTGTAGCCCCCTCATGGGTTATAAGTACTGTAGCCCCCCATGGGTTATAAGTACTGTAGCCCCCCATGGGTTGTAAGTACTGTAGCCCCCCATGGGTTATAAGTACTGTAGCCCCCCATGGGTTGTAAGTACTGTAGCCCCTCCGTGGGTCATAAGTACTGTAGCCCCCCATGGGTTATAAGTACTGTAGCCCCCTCATGGGTTATAAGTACTGTAGCCCCCCATGGGTTATAAGTACTGTAGCCCCCCATGGGTTGTAAGTACTGTAGCCCCCCATGGGTTATAAGTACTGTGGCCCCCCATGATGGAATGTAAATCTGGGGACTCAGGTATAGACACTACCCACACTGACTAATCTAATGTAGAGAGAATACTGTATTTTCTGGGCCATAAACAGGCATCGTCACATGTATGATAGTGGAATGAGTTGATCCGTCCTGGCAGGCCTTCAGTGGACCACTGTTTTAATCATCCCTCCTTTCCATCTACTGGTCTGGCCCTCCCCGCCCTCCCTCCAGCCTTCCCCACCATGGTGGACAACCACGTCAGCCACAACTCAGGCATGGCCTACATGGGAGCTATGGAGCCCAAGCCCGTCTACAGCCAGCCCCCCCAGGTCACGCCCTCCAGGTACTCCCCAGACCCCCGTCACATGCTGGGGGAGGAAGACTTCACCAGGTCAGTACCATTTTTGCATGTTTTCTTATTATCTCATTCTTGTACAGCACATTCATCTTTTAACAGAATGATATAATGTAAAATTCACACAAAAATGTATTATATTGTTTTCACCATGTGAATGTAGGTTTAATAGTATTTTTTACAATCTAGGGTTAGTCACTTTCTCATGACAAAACAGAGCAATCAGAGAGAGCAGTAAAAGGCTTTTTGTCGTGAACTTTAGAATATTCCTTATTTGATTTTGGTGTGGTGACCGTTGCTTTACCTGGCATTCCAGGTTGGTGTTGGTGTTGTGGCTTTCTTTGGTGATAAGCACAGTGCCTTCGGAAAGTATTCAGACCCCTTGACATTTTCCCAAAAAATTTACGGTACAGCCTTATTGTAAAATGTTATTTTTTAAATCTCAATCTATACACAATACCCCATAATCACAAAGTGAACCCTGTTTTTTAGATTTGTTTGCAAATCAAAAGTACCTTATTTACATAAGTATTCAAACCCTTTGCTCTGAGACTCGGAATTGAGCTCAGGTGCATTGAGTATCCTTGAAATTTTTCTACAACTTGATTGGTCCATTTGTGGTAAATTCAATTGATTGGACATGATTTGGAAAGGCACACACCTGTCTATATAAGGTACCACAGTTGACAATGCATGTCAGAGCAAAAACCAAGCCATGAGGTTGAAGGAATTTGTCCATAGAGCTCAGAGACAGGATTATGTCAAGGCACAGATCTGGGGAAGGGTATCAACAAATGTATGCAGCATTGAAGCTCCCCAAGAACACAGTGACTTCCATCATTCTTAAATGGAAGAAGTTTGGAACCACCAAGACTTCCTAGAGCTGGCCGCCTGGCTAAACTGAGCAATCCGGGGAGAAGGTCCTTGGTCAAGGAGGTGACCAAGAACCCGATGGTTACTCTGACAGAGCTCCAGAGTTCCTCTGTGGGGATGGGAGAACCTTCCAGCAACACTCCAACAATTAGGCCTTTATGGTAGAGTGGCCAGACAGAAGCCACTCCTCAGTAAAATGCATGACAGCCCACTTGGAGTTTGCCAAAAGGCACCAAAAGGCACCTAAAAGACTCTCAGACCATGAGATTATCTGGTATGATGAAACCAAGATTGAACTCTTTGGCCTGAATGCCAAGCGTCATGTCTGGAGGAAATCTGGCACCATCCCGACGATGAAGCATGGTGGTGGCAGCATCATGCTGTGGGGATGTTTTTCAGGGAGACTAGTCAGGATGAAGGCAAAGATGAACGGAATAAAGTACAGAGAGATCCTTAAAACCTGCTCCAGAGTGCTCAGGGCTGTATACTGGGGCAAAGGTTAACCTTCCAACAGTACAACGACCCTAAGCACACTGCCAAAACAATGCAGGAGTGGCTTATGGACAAGTCTCTGAATGTACTTGAGTGGCCCAGCCAGAGCCCGGACTTGAAACCGATTGAACATCTCTGGAGATACCTGAAAATAGCTGTGCAATGACGCTCCCCATCCAACCTGACAGAGCTTGAGAGGTTCTGCAGTGAAGAATGGGAGAAACTGCCTAAATACTGGTGTGCCAAGCTTGTAGCATCATACCCAAAAAGACTAGAGACTGTAATCGCTGCCAAAGGTGCTTCAACAAAATACTGAGTAAAGGGTCTAATAAATTAGCAAATAATTCTAAAAAACAATTTTTGCTTTGTGATTATGGGGTATTGTGTGTAGATTGATGAGAAAGATATCAATTTTTGAATAAGGCTGTAACATAACAAAATGGTGAAAAAATACTTTCTGAAGGCACTGTTTGTAGATAGATGTAGTTAAGTGGGATTCCCAACGGTGTGGCAATGTGTTTGTCTCTGGTTGACTAGCTGTGCAAGGAGGGTTCAGTTCTGTCTGAGGTGGCACTGTATAGCCCAAATACCTCAAAGAAGCCCCAAATACCTCAAAGAAGCCCATCCCATACTCCCTCATTCTGCCTTACGACCTCTTGGCCAAACAGTGAAACATCATTCACTTGATTTGAAAGCCCCAGAGGTGCAGAGTCATCTTAATACCCAAGCTATTGTGTGTGTGCGTAAGTGAGGGTGCGTGTGCATCTGTGTGTGTATGTGGGATGTGCGTGGCAATGACTGTACGGCGCGTGTGGGCGTGCAGTTCTACAATGTTTGTGTGTAATAGTTGCTATGAATGTGCACGTACATGTGTGTATTTCTCCTGTGTATTTGTCCTGTGAATTGGCCTGTGTGTTGTCCTGTGTATTGTCCTGTGTATTTGTCCTGTGTATTGTCCTGTGTATTTGTTCTGTGTATTGTCCTGTTTATTTGTCCTGTGTATTAGCTATGGCCCTGCCTTCACCCCCTACACCACATCTGCATGTGGCTGCACTTTTGAGACCAGAGGAGGAGAGATGGCAGAATGAAGAGGGAGGGAAAAGGGGGAGGGAAAAGGAGGAAAGAGTGCTGTCTGAGTTGACAGAGCTCCCTTGTAAGGGAGGGCCTCTCATCTGTGTCTGATAGATAGCCACTTAGAATCTGTATGTCTGTCTGTAACAGTCTATACATGTCTTACCTCTCCATGTCCATGTCAGCTCATGCTTGTTATGTTGGTGGTCATACTCACAGTTTACATCTATACAATCCTTTACCGGGCTATGTGTCACTGCCCTAATTTAATGACGGTAACCACAGTGGCTTAGATAATTATCTGCTTTGACTACCTGTCTAACATCAAAGTGTGAACGTTTTCCACTGATGTTTGTTTTATCCTCTCCATCGACACATCTAGATTTGTATTTCCAGAGTTAACATATTAAACATTGTTTTCCCTACACATACACACGACAGTCTCTCTCAATTCAATTCAATGTTCTATTCAATTCAATTTCAATTTCAATTTAAGGGCTTTATTGGCATGGGAAACATATGTTTACAGTGCCTTGTGAAAGTATTCACCCCCTTGGCATTTTTCCTATTTTGTTGCCTTACAACCTGGAATTAAAATAGATTTTTGGGGGGGTTGTATCATTTGATTTACACAACATGCCTACCACTTTGAAGATACAAAATATGTTTTATTGTGAAACAAACAAGAAATAACACAAAAAAACTGAAAACTTGAGCGTGCATAACTATTCACCCCCCCAAAGTCAATACTTTGTAGAGGCACCTTTTGCAGCAATTACAGCTGAAAGTCTCTTGGAGTATGTCTCTATAAGCTTGACTTTTGCCCATTCTTCAAGGCAAAACTGCCCCAGCTCCTTCAAGTTGGATGGGTTCTGCTGGTGTACGGCAATCTTTAAGTCATACCACAGATTCTCAATTGGATTGAGGTCTGGGCTTTGACTAGGCCATTCCAAGGCATTTAAATGTTTCCCCTTAAACCACTCAAGTGTTGCTCTAGCAGTATGCTTAGTGTTATTGTCCTGTTGGAAGGTGAACCTCCGTCCCAGTCTCTAATCTCTGGAAGACTGAAACAGGTTTCCCTAAAAAAATTCCCTGCATTTAACGGCATCCATTATTCCTTAAATTCTGACCAGTTTCACAGTCCCTGCCGATGAAAAACATCCCCACAACATGATGCTGCCACCACCATACTTTAATGTGGGGATGGTGTTCTCGGGGTGATGAGAGGTGTTAGATTTGCGCCAGACATAACGTTGTCCTTGATGGCCAAAAAGCTACATTTTAGTCTCATCTGACCAGAGTACCTTCTTCCTTATGTTTAGGGAGTCTTCCACATGCCTTTTCGTGAACACCAAACGTGTTTGCTTATTCTTTTCTTTAAGCAATGGCTTTTTTTTGGACACTCTTCCGTAAAGCCCAGCTCTGTAGAGTGGACGGCTTAAATTGGTCCTATGGCCAGATACTCCAATCTCCGCTGTGGAGCTTTGCAGCTCCTTCAGGGTTATCTTTGGTCTCTTTGTTGCCTCTCTGATTAATTCCCTCCTTGCCTGGTCCGTGAGTTTTGGTGGGCGGCCCTCTCTTGGCAGGTTTGTTGTGGTGCCATATTCTTTCCATTTTTTAATAATGGATTTAATGGTGCTCCGTGGGATGTTCAAAGTTTCCGATTTTTTTATAACCCAACCCTGATCTGTACTTCTCCACAACTTTGTCCCTGACCTGTTTGGAGAGCTCCATGGTCTTCATGGTGCTGCTTGCTTGGTGGTGCCCCTTGCTTAGTGGTGTTGCAGACTCTGGAGCCATTCAGAACAGGTGTATATATACTGAGATCATGTGACAGATCAGTTGATACTTAGATTGCACACAGGTGGGCTTTATTTAACTAATTGTGTGACTTCTGAAGGTAATTGGTTGCACCAGATCTTATTTAGGGGCTTCATAACAAAGTGTGTGAATAAATATGCACGCGCCACTTTTCCGTATTTTTTTTAATTTCACTTCACCAATTTGGACTATTTTCTGTATGTCCATTACATTAAATCGAAATAAAAATCAATTTAAATTACAGGTTGTAATGCAACAAAATTGGAAAAACGCCAAGGGGGATGAATACTTTTACAAGGCACTGTACATTGCCAAAGCAAGTGAAATAGATAATAAACAAAAGTGAAATAAACAATAAAAAATGTACAGTGAACATTACACTTACAAAAGTTCCAAAAGAATAAAGACATTTCAAATGTCATATTATGTATTTATACAGTATTGTAATGATGTGCAAATAGTTCAAGTACAAAAGGGAAAATAAATAAACATAAATATAGGTTGTATTTACAATGTTTTTTGTTCTTCACTGCTTGCCCTTTTCTTCTGGCAACAGGTCACAAATCTTGCTGCTGTGATGGCACACTCGTATTTCACCCAATAGATATGGGAGTTTATCAAAATTAGATTTGTTTTTGAATTCTTTGTGGGTCTGTGTAATCTGAGGGAAATATGTTATCTCTAATATTTGGCAGCTCAGTTTCCACCTCATTTTGTGGGCAGTGTGCACATAGCATGTCTTCTCTTGAGAGCCAGGTCTGCCATCTGCGACCTTTCTGAATAGCAAGGCTATGCTCACTGAGTACATAGTCAAAGATTTCCTTAATGTTGCATCAGTCACTGTGGTCAGGTATTCTGACACTAAGTACTCTCTGTTTAGGGCAAAATAGCATTCTAGTTTGCTCAGTTTTTTGGTAAATTCTTTCTCTCTCTCTCGAGACCTCTGAATGCTCAGCTATGAAAAGCCAACTGACATTTACTCCTGAGGTGCTGACCTGTTGAACCATCTAGAACCACTGTGATTATTATTTGACCCTGCTGGTCATCTATGAATGTTTGAATATCTTGAAGAACGGTCTGGCCTTAATGGCCATGTTAATCTCCACCGGGCACAGCTAGAAGAAGACTGGCCACCCCTCAGAGCATGGATTCTCTTTGGGTTTCTTCCTAGGTTCCTGCTCTTCTAGGGAGGTTTTCCTAACCACCGTGCTTTTACATCTGCAACGCTTGCTCTTTGGGGTTTTAAGTTGGGTTTCTGTATAAGCACTCTGCTGATGTTAAAAGGTATTATAAATACATTTGATTGATTGTTTTGTTTAGAGGGGAGACTTCCATTCTAACCTTCATAAATACCATTTCACGTTAATTAAGAGTGAAAATACTACGTGCTAATAGTGTTAAATACATTTAATGAGTCATCAAACTGATCATGTATATGAATTAGAAACAGTAACATCCCTCCAGTCCTGAGGCGAGGTCGAGGCAGAGTCGGCTAACTGAGAGTTAAAGATGAGAGAGTCCTACCTGCCCTTCACGGAGACACACGTCTCCACAGGAGTATGACTGACAGAGCCGCTCGCTCCCACATGCTGCTCAATCCCATCTGTCAGGAGCTGAGTTTAACCCAGAGCTGAGTCCCCAGCCAAGCCACTGTCATTGTCCTAGCTGCCCTACTGAAAACCTCTACAGTGGATATATGGATAGAATTTTAGTTTGTGCCTGTGTGCTTTATGATTGTGTATTTTAAGTCATCTACCTGTCTCTGTGTCTGTTTAGTTGATTTGTTTTATGTGTTGTCATACACTGAGTGTACAAAACATTAGGAACACCTTTCTAATATTTGAGTTTCACCCCCTTTTGTCCTCAGAACTGCCTCAATTCATCAGGGCATGGACTCTACAAGGTGTTGTTCCAGGGATGCTGGCCCATGTTGACAGTGCTTCCCACAGTTGTGTCAAGTTGGCTGGATGTCCTTTGGGTGGTGGACCATTTTTGATACACACGGGATACTATGTCATGGTCTCAAGGCTTAAAAATCATTTTTTAACCTGTCTCCTCCCCTGATCTACACCGATTAAAGTGGATTTAACAAGTGACATCAATAAGGGATCATAGCTATCACCTGGATTCAACTGGTCAGGCTATACACAGCGCCAGGGTTGTGGGTTCGATTCCCATTGGGGACCAGTACAAAAAAGTATGTCAATTGTATGCACTCACTACTGTAAGTCACTATGGATAAAAGCATCTGCTAAATGACTCAAATATAAATGAAGGAGCAGGTGTCCTTAATGTTTTGTACACTCAGTGTATATTTATGTTGCATGTCCACTCCACTGTCTGCACTTCCCTTATCAATCACAATGTCATCTTGGAGGCCTTTATGCTGCTGGGTGCATGCCACTGTATTTGTGAGGTCTTGCTGTAGGTAGACTGTGGGGGTAAAGTGAACACAGTATTGGGAGGAGGGGTAACTGGAGGCTGTCATCACACACCACACACACACACATACACGCAGCTCTGCAACACAGGAATGTTTTGCCTGCTGCTGTCCTTATGTAAATATAAACACTGGGCCGTGGTCTTACCATAAATGTACTGGGAAATGAGTGGCTGATCCGGCACGGGGCAGTAAATGAGGAGCGGCAGACGTCGGACATTCCTGCAGCTGTCATGATTCATCTGCACTCTGGGAAAACCAGGCCATGGCACCCAGGTCCACCACCCCCCTCCACCCCTCACACAGGCAGCCCACGCTGCCAGCACCAATCAAACACACTGATCTACTCAGACATTCCCTCATAATGTGCTGACTCATAGACACACACGTTACTGCAGGCTCCCTCACGATGCAACTTATACATGCAAACCCACCCAGACAACACATAAATCAACACACATGGTCTACAAAACGCATCCATGGACCTGCTCTGTTTTCCAGGGTCTCTGCAGTATGTCACGTCTGCTTCAAACCTAAATAGAGGGACGTTGTCATGGAAGACATCATGCCAACAGACTTCCAGTCCAGTCAGAGTAGATCAACGTCCAGATCAATCCAGATTCCCTGCTGTCAGATAGGAGAGAGACCTCTCTGCAGCCCAGGAGGATTTCCATAGGGTTATATTCTCTGGGTTTGTTGAAGTTTGAGAATTCTTGTGTAAAGTGGCGGCACAGGAGGTTGGTGGCACCTTAATTGGGGAGGGCGGGCTCGTGATAATGGCTGGAGCAGAATAAGTGGAATGGTATCAAAAACATCAAACCCAGCCATTATTATGAGCCGTCCTTGTCACGCTCGTTTGAATGATTGGACCAAGGCGCAGCGTGCGTAGAATTCCACATGCTTAATAAATATGAAACTCACCAAACAAAACAGATTGGGAACCATACTAGGCCAACAAAGAAATAGAAACATAGATTTGCCCACCCAAGTCACACCCTGACCTAACCAAATAGAGAATAAAAAAAGTCTCTCTAAGGTCAGGACTGGGGACCCTCGCTGGAGGCTCCTGACTGGGAGCCCTCGCTGGAGGCCTGATGCGTGGGGCAGGCACAGGGCGTACCGGGCTCTGAAGGCGCACTGGAGGCCTGGTGCATGGCACAGGCACAGGACGTACCGGGCTCTGGAGGCGCACTGGAGGCCTGGTGCGTGAGGCAGGCACAGGACGTACCGGGCTCTGGAGGCACACTGGAGGCCTGAAGTGTAGAGCTGGCACAACCCGTCCTGGCTCGATACCCACTTTAGTCCGGCAAGTGCGGGGCACTGACACAGGACACACTGGGCTGTGCAGGCACACTGGAGATACCCTGCGTAGAGCTGGCACAGGATATCCTAGACCGTGGAAGCGCACTGGAGGTCTGGAGCGTAGAGCTGGCACAACGCGTCCTGGCTTAATACCCCCCTGTAGCGCGGCAAATGCGGGGAGCTGGCACAGGCCGCACTGGGTTGTGCTGGCGAACTGGGGATACCGTGCGTAGATCTGGCGAAGGATATCCTGGGTCAAGGAGACGCACTGGAGGCCAGGACCGCTGAGCTGGCACAATCCGTCCTGGACAGATGCTCACCTTAGCACGGCAAGTACAGAAAGCAGGCACAGAACGCACTGGGCTAAGGGTGCGCACTGGAGGCACGGTGCGCAGAACCGGAAAACATGGTATCTGAACCGTGACCAACTCCTCAACGTAATTACGGGGAGTTGGGTCTTGTTCCCACCTTTGCTCCGCTCGCCACCCCATGTGCCACCCCCAAAAAATTGGAGGCTGCCTCTCGGGCTTCAGTCGTTTCCTTGATTCCTGGTCTCGTCGCCGTTCCTCTCTCGCAGCCTCCACCTGCTTCCATGGCAGGGTCTTGTCCCCTGTCATTACCTCCTCCCAGGTCCAGGATGTTCTCCACTCCTGGGCACGCTGCTTGGTCACTTGGTGGTGGGATCTTCTGTCATGCTCGTTTGAATGATTAGACCAAGGCTACACGTTTAATAAATATGAAACTCATCAAACAAAACAGAAGAAAACATAACGTGACGTTATGGGCTGTTCACAGGCAGCTATACAATAACAAGATCCCACAATCTAAGGTGGGAAAAAGGGCTGCCTAAGTATGATCCCCAATTAGAGACAACGATACACAGCTGCCTCTGATTGGGAACCATACTAGACCAACAAAGAAATAGAAACATAGATTTGCCCACCCAAGTCACACCCTGACCTAACCAAATAGAGAATAAAAAAGTATCTCTAAGGTCAGGGTGTGACAGTCCTCCCCTCATCAGCCTCCACTGGTGTGAGGGTGAGTCAGAGAGAGAGGGCCGGTATCGTCGGCCCTGTGCCCATCCGCGCCGCAATGCGTCGCCCTCAGTGGTGCTACAGACAGTCACCTCACAGACCCATTCCCCTCTCCATATGACACTACTAGTTCACTGGAATCATACGCAGAGATCTTAATATACAGTCGTGGCCAATGACACAAATATTAATTTTCAAAAAGTCTGCTGCCTCCGTTTGTATGATGGCAATTTGCATATACTCCAGAATGTTATGAAGAGTGATCAGATGAATTGCAATTAATTGCAAAGTCCCTCTTTTCCATGCAAATGAACTGAATACCCAAAAAACATTTCCACTGCATTTCAGCCCTGCCACAAAAGGACCAGCTGACATCATGTCAGTGATTCTCTCTTTAACACAGGTGTGAGTGTTGACAAGGACAAGGCTGGAGATCACTATGTCATGCTGATTGAGTTCGAATAACAGACTGGATGCTTCAAAAGGAGGGTGGTTCTTGGAATCATTGTTCTTCCTCTGTCTACCATGGTTACCTGCAAGGAAGCACGTGCCGTCATCAAAGGGCTTCACAGGCAAGGATATTGCTGCCTGTAAGATTGCACCTAAATCAACCATTTATCGGATCATCAAGAACTTCAAGGAGAGCATTTCAATTGTTGTGAAGAAGGCTTCAGGGAGCCCAAGAAAGTCCAGCAAGCGCCAGGACCGTCTACTAAAGTTTATTCAGCTGCGGGATCACGGCACCACCATCACAGAGCTTGGTCAGGAATGGCAGCAGGCAGGTGTGAGTGCATCTGCAAGCACAGTGAGGCGAAGACTTTTGGAGGATGGCCTGGTGTCAAGAAGGGCAGCAAAGAAGCCACTTCTCTCCAGGAAAAACATCAGGGACAGACTGATATTCTGCAAAATGTACAGGGATTGGACTGCTGAGGACTGGGGTAAAGTGATTTTCTCTGATGAATCTCCTTTCCGATTGTTTGGGGTATCTGGAAAAAAGCTTGTCCGGAGAAGACAAGGTCAGTCCTGTCAGTCCAGTCCTGTTGGCATGACACATCAGTCCTGTGTCATGCCAACAGTAAAGCATCCTGAGACCATTAATGTGTGGGGTTGCTTCTCAGCCAAGGGAGTGGGCTCACTCACAATTTTGCCTAAGATCACAGCCATCAATAAAGAATGGCACCAACACATCCTCTGAGAGCAACTTCTCTCAACCATCCAGGAATAGTTTGGTGACGAACAATGCCTTTTCCAGCATGATGGAGCACCTTGCCATAAGGCAAAAGTGATAACTAAGTGGCTCGGGGAACAAAACATCGATATTTTGGGTCCAAGGCCAGGAAACTCCCCAGACCTTAATCCCATTGAGAACTTGTGGTCAATCCTCAAGAGGCGGATGGACAAACTAAAACCCACAAATTCTGACAAACTCCAAGCATTGATTATGCAAGAATGGGTTGCCATCAGTGGTCGAGAAGTTAATTGACAGCATGCCAGGGCGGATTGCAGAGGTCTTGAAAAAGAAGGGTCAACACTGCAAATATTGACTCTTTGCATCAACTTCATGTAATTGTCAATTAAAGCCTTTGACACTTATGAAATGCTTGTAATTATACTTCAGTATTCCATAGTAATATCTGACAAAAATATCTAAAGACACTGAGGCAGCAGACTTTGTGAAAATGTATATTTGTGTCATTCTCAAAACTTTTGGCCATGACTGTATCACTTTGGTTTCTGTAGGCAAGGGCTCTCCAACCCTGTTCCTGGAGAGCTACCCTCCTGTAGGTTTTCACTACAACCCCAGTAGTAACTAACCTGATTCAGTCTGCCAAAAAGCTAATTATTAGAATCAGGTGTGCTAGATTAGGGTTGGAGTGAAAACCTACAGGATGGTAGCGCTCCAGGAACAAGGTTGGAGCCCTGCTATAGGCTATGTGAGTTTTATTAATCCAGGTTAAATGAGACCTTGTGAACAGCTCGTGTGTGTTTGTCTCAGCTGACCAATACTGCCACCTGAACTGTGTAACTGGGCACTATCAGAATGCTATGGGCCAGGACTGTTTTCCCAGAGACTAGCTACTGTAAACACAACAGGAATCCACAGAGCCTGCAGCAGGTGAGCTAATCAGTGACTTGACATTGTTCTTCACTTGGGATTCTGATCAACCTTTGACCCAATAAGCTTTTAGAGAGGATCACAAGGATTTATACACATTAGCAGCAGGGTCTTCAATGGCCACTGGAAACCATTCATAGCACAGATAAGAGTGAGTCTGGACAGAGACAGCTGGAAGGTTAGAAAAAAGTCATCATTGTTCCTTGTAAATAAAAAAAATAAAATTGTTCAGTTGTACTCCAGAGTGAGTCTAAACTGTTAATCATTCATTGCGTCTGGTTTATTCTTAGCTGCTCTGAGAGGCTTGAAATATATTTAACCGTCTGTTGCCTAAGCAGTGAGGACTTTCTTTTCCATATCAAATTAGAACAGTGGTATTCAAATTCAGGGACGCGGCCCCACTACTGCAGTGGGGTTGCCAAAATGTTTTTTATTTATTTATTTGGGAACAAAAAATTAAGAGTACAGATTATTGTATAGGACAATATAAACGTTTTTGAGAAAGATAATTTGAAAGATACAACGATATTGAGTAAATGTATTTGTTTGTTTTTTCATTTTGATAAGAGATGGAAATGCTACTAATTGAGATGTATTTGTTGTCGTTAACAATCTAAGTGTACAGATTTAAACTTGTGTCATTAGATTTGGGGTGGGGTCGCAAGAAATTCCTTGGGGAAAAATGGGGTACCCAGAAATTCTGCCGGAAAAAAGGGGGTCCCCGCTGAAGAAATTTGAACACCTCTGAATTCGAATGAAATAGAAAGAGAGAGTGGGAGGAAGTAGCGGTACAATCCACTGGAGAATGTGAAGGAGAGAACTAAAAGAGGGACGAGAGAGCAGTCTTTCTTACATCTGTACACGCCAGCCCTGCACGCAACAGGCTTGTGATCCTGCCAGAGAGAAAGAGAGGGAGCTAATGTTTTCCACTGAGACTTGGTTTCTCTGGGTTCATGGAAAATGGCGGTCCACAGTGTCCACTATTAATCAGCCAAACAGAGCCAATTACTGGGCTGAGGAGAGGGAGACTGCCAGAGCAGAGCAGCACAGTACTGGGGAGGCACGACCTGCTGAACCCCACATCTCCATTCAGAGCATTAGGACTGAGCTGCCTCAGCCTCACAGCCTCAGCCAAAACATTGAGGGGAAGAGGATGGCTGGGGCAGTGATATATATAGAGAGTGAGTGAGGCAAAGAGAGAGAGACAATGAAAGAGAAGGAGAGAGAGACAGGGTGAACAGGAGAGAGAGGCCCATAGACAGGCATAGAGAGTAAAGGTTTTACAGCACCATAACTGTTTACATTCCTGCCGTGGATGACAAGACGAGGGGGGAGGAGGTCATATGATAGGGAGGGAGTGCTTGATCCCTGTGTTCATAACCTTTGGAATTCACTGCCTAAGCCTTTTTTCTGTTATCAGGATTCCATACACACGTGTGCTGGCACACAAAACAAACTCACACCTTTACTTAGAGATCACCAACACTCAAATAACTTTAGCAAAGCTCCTTGTCACTTTGGTTATTCACATTTTCTCCTGAGTTGTATCCTGCTGTTTTACTGAAAGACAACTTTGGGCCTCTATGTTATTTCCGGGTCCTGACTGTCATCAATTCTTTGAGGATGTGATGTCAGGAGTTTGTAAGTTAAGTTCACGACTTCCTCAGCTTGTTTATTCTATCACAAATTAGCAGGGAGCTGCTGGGAGACTGTCTGCCTAATCTCCAGAGCGCTGGGCTGATGGACAGGAATGCTGGTGTGCTGTTGCTGCGTCTGGGTGGGCTGGCCCAGGACACCACCGTCAGATAAGCGATGAGGGACAGCATGTAGTCTGGAGGTCCTCCCGACAACATCCCACTCCCGTCACCTTTTGCTGTGACACACAGCCCTCTGAGCCACTCAAGGGAAGCCTGGGCGATGTGAGGAGGAAGCTTGGCATGGGGGAACCTACCCTGGATGTTTCCTGTAGGATGTGGTTCTGTTCTTTAGAGATGTCTCTGGTCTGCTCTGTGGGGGCGGGTGAGGGTTAAGTCTTGTCCTGTTGCTGATGATGAGATGTAGATTTTGACAGGCCAAAGTGGAGCTGTTTCCCATCACACAACAGCCTGCGATTCCGTCGGTACACAGCGAGACTCAACCAGAGCTCCTCTCACCAGCAAGGGAGAGATAGAGAGCGGTGTTAGAGGGATAGCTAACTTCTCCCTGGAGTTAAAGTAATAATGCCTGGGGTTTGAGTAATAATGTGCCACAGTCAGTAGCCGCCATGTTCACGGTGAACATCTCCTCCTCCATGTCGTTTGTGAGAGCTCACCCCGAGCGGCTGAGGAAGCGACTGTCAATCAGGAGCAAACATAGGAACCTCAGGTAACCATGGTGATGCGGGTGTCTGAGTTGGAATGGGAGGGTCTTTTCAGAATGAGCACATAGAGCTCCTCTGGATGATCAAATACTTCCTTGTCCGCTTTTTTTTTGGGGGGGGGGGGGTACAACGGTCCTCTTGTTTTGCTGCTTGCTGCTATTTTATGAAGTATTTTAAAGATAATTTCTCATGTGCTATACTCATGTCTGTTACTCAATTGTGTATGTAAGTATTATGTCGTTTTTCAAAAAGGTATTCATCCTTTAGAAAGATATATAGAAAAGAGCCACTGCTAAGCAGAATTGTGGATGGATGACCGAAAGAGGAGTGTGTGTATGTGGTCAGTATGGGCTTAATGAATCTCTGACTCACCCTCCCATGTGGGAACAAACCTAATGCAGTCATTTGAAAAAGACTGCCTTATTCAGACCCAGACCTACTGCACTGCCACTATTGTTCATCAGGCTTTCACTGCCAAATAGGCTTTAGTCATACAGTAT
>NW_027258769.1:0-54746 GCF_045791955.1 Oncorhynchus clarkii lewisi | reverse complement strand
GCCTAACAGTTCCCTTCGTGTCCCTGAGAGTCCCTCTGTGTACCAGAATATGTGCTGAACTTTCTCCAACTTTCTAGACAATTTATGTTACCGTGGACTGATGAGCATCAAGGCTTTTAGAAATACTTTTGTAACCCTTTCCAGTTTTATGCAAGTCGACAATTCTTCTGATATCTCTTTTGTTCGAGGCATGGTTCACATCAGACAATGATTCTTGTGAATAGCAAACTCACATTTTGTGAGTGTTTTTTTATAGTGCTGGGCAGCTCTAACCAACATTGTCTCATTGATTGGACTCCAGGTTAGCTGACTCCTGACTCCAATTAGCTTTTGGAGAAGTCATTAGCCTAGGGGGTTCACATACTTTTTCCAACCTACACTGTGAATGTTTAAATTATGTAGTCAATTTAGATAAGAAAAATACAATAATTTGTGTGTTATTAGTTTAAGCACACTATGTTTTTCTATTGTTGTGACTTTGACAGAACATTTATGACCAATTAATGCAGAAATCCAGGTATTTCCAAAGGGTTCACATACTTTTTCTTCCCACTGTATATACTATATCAGTGACTGATCTCACACTGCTAATAACCTCACAACTCTCCAGTCAGTAATGGAAATAATATCAATGGTATGTCTGTTCCATTCCTCTGTCCCCTCTTCTCCATCACTCTCCCTTAATTAATCTCCATTATCTCACCGTTACACCACAGACTGGTAGAGAGAGAGAGAGAGAGAGAGAGAGAGAGAGAGAGAGAGAGAGAGAGAGAGAGAGAGAGAGAGAGAGAGAGAGAGACAATAGAGAAACAGAAAGAGAGCGACGGGCCTAGGGTGTGAAAATCCAAAGAGGTTGGACCAACTCTGTGTTTAATAACATTACAGTGCAGAGCCTCTGTTTACCGTAACACTTGGCCTGGCTCCGGGTATGGAGCCTAAGTGTAAAGTCTGCCCCACCCCTTCAGCTCAGCGCTGGCAGGAACAGCAACAATGAGCTCATGGCTGTTTGGCTCTTCCCACCCTGCATGGCTTAACTTTAGTTCCCATCTCTCTGGGGGCACAGAGCTGGTTCCTGTTCATTAGGTTACACCATAGCAAAATGTTTAGCAACGGAAACTATACATGTGCATGTCTTACTGGTATATCTTATTGGTAGTCCCTCCCTGTTTCAGTCTGTTCCATTTGGTGCCTAATAAATATGACTGAGAGCCTACATTGACTTTTAGGGCCCCGCTGGGCTGAAGTGGGACGGATGGGTGAAGTACTGATATCCCTCCCGGGATGCATTTCATTTCAAGTGCCTCATTCAAAATGTCTTAAAATGCATCTCCCCTTCCTCGCTTCCTTGAAGTAATAACTGATCTGACATGACATAGTTGGTGAATGCAATCTGCTTACACCAGGTTCTCCATGTCAGATCAGCAATAACTTCAAGAAAGAGAAGAAGGAAAGAAACAATTGATGAGTATTCCAACAGGGCCAAAGAGTGACAGAGATGTCTCCTCCCCTCTGCCCTTAGATAGAGAAAGAACGAGAGGGAGAAGAGAGAGACGTAAGGAAACATACATGTAGTGTCCTGTACACACACACACACACACACACACACACACACACACACACACACACACACACACACACACACACACACACACACACACACACACACACACACACACACACACACACACACACACAGAGTGCTCCTTTAATCTCACACCAGACTTCTCTTTGTGTAGAGAAAAACCTGACTGGACTGCCTGGAATCACCTAGTTGATCAGGAAAAGGCAATCAGGAAATTCAGATTGTTGTAACAGTGGAAAAAAAGAGAAAGAGACAGAAAGACAGAAGGTATACTATACTATATACAGTGACAAAAAGTATGTGAAGAGAAAGAGAGACAGAACGAGAGGGAGAAGAGAGAGACATGTAAAAGGGCATGTAAAAAGACATGTCAAGAGACATGTAGTCAGCTGACTTTCCCCTTGTCCCTTCTAACATCTCTGTGAACAAAACTTCAGACAGAGCAAAACAAAGAGCCATTTCAGAGCAACTCCAGAGTGCAGGGAAAGTTCATAAGGGTCATTGAGTCTATAAAGTCAAGTGACGCTAAACACTGGGAAATATAATACCGCTTTAGAGGTAGAACTGCGTTTGGTACCGCTTTTACAGGAGAACTGTAAGGACTCCTGGGATCTGGTCATTCACAAAGCGTCTCAGAGTGTGATCAGTTTCGCCTATTAGAGCATAATGAATAAGATTATATGGACGGGGGGGGACCTGATCCTAGATCAGCCCAGCTACTCTGAGACACTTTATTAATACAGGTCCTGAACTTGAGATGAGGACAAAGGACACACCACACTACCACAAAACCCTTTGTGATGATCCTAACTTGGCATCAGGACATCAGTGCATTACGTTGAAGTGTGATCACATAGTGGGTTCTGAAGGACATGCGGCATCTGCTACGTGGGGGTGACGTGACCATTAACACATTCTTAGCCAAAGATAACAGCAGAGGTTGGAAATTAATGTTTGGAAAAACAGTAGCAGGCTAGCAGCAGTAGTAGTGCCTGGCCTCCCTGGCCAGCCTGCAACAACGGAGGGGGAAGCTAGCCAGGAGAGGGGTCAGAGCCAGGGGCAGGGAGGAGATGACTGACTACAATGTGGGCACACCCTGCTGCCAGCCTTTACTGGAAGCACCAAGCCAGCTGTGCCCTCTGGCTTCCCTTCCATGACACATTCAGAGGATGCCTGGTCCCTGATATGTTTGTGCTGTCTTGAAATTATCATGCAATATAAGCACATTTATATGATCTGTTATGAACAGGGTTTTTAAAGGAAGTGTAACCAAAAGCTTAGATGGTATCCTTTGGAAGTTTAGAGATACTTAAGATGAATTAATACATCACAATCTTACTCAAATGTGGAGTTCACAGATATTCACAGTAATGCTGTAGAGATGACACAATTAGGAGCATTTTAAGGGAAGAAATGGCCTGCTTCTAATGGTTTTAAAAGGTTTATTAACTACAAACACCACTGTAATAACCTACGTATAAAACAGGGACGATCTATATTCATAAATTGGGTGGTTCGAGCCCTGAATGCAGATTGTCTGACAGCCGTGGTATATCAGTTTAACTCCTGTAATAACCTTCTCTAGCACACACCATAGATGAGACCTAGTCTGGTTAACTATAAAACAGGGATGATCTATATTTAGAACGTAGGTCAAATAATAAGGCCTATAAGCAAAACTATCTTTACGATAAAGAATATGGCATGCTATAACTGCTGTCCCTGATCTACATTTCTGACCCAATTCTCATTTAAAATAGAACTGTGAATAGGCCTACTACTGTACACAGACTGTCTGAATGACCCAGGTGATAGCTGATACATCTTGGTGAATGCAGACAGCTGGTTGAGGTCAAAGAAGCATGAACATAAGAATGAAATAGTGTTACCATGACACCTAGTGGCAATAACATTGCCTAGGGCAGAGACAGTATTCATCATTTGTGAAATTGAGATTGAATTTGACTGACCAGAGTTTCAGAAATGTAATTGTTTAAACCATTATATTTAAAAAGAGTCAGTATTTCTCTGAGAATAGATAGTAACAATCCTACACTACAGATGCATGCGTTCAACAGTTACTTCTCTAAATGTCTGTGTTGCAGCCAGCAACTGTCATTCGTTAGTGACAAACTCGAAGTCTAGCAGAGATGGGCAGTATTTCTGTATTTAAAATATGTATTTGAATTACTTCTGAGTATTTTGTCATTTGAATTACACTGGGCTGAATTATACTCCAACGTATTTTGAATTCTCAAAATAAAAAAGACAATTATTGAAAAAAATGACGTGGTTATATGCTTCCGTCTTGCAGTGTGGGCAAACAGAGTCTCAACAGTCTGCCTGTTCTCTTCCACCGAGGAGGGGAAATATCAGCACGAAGAAGGTAGTGCTAGGGCTAGTCGTGTGGAGCTAGCTTCGACTGGAGAATATGGTAATTCCAGGAATTTGATTGGCTTAGGCCACCCAGTAAAGGGGAAAGCAGTAGCCTTAACTCCGGGAGAGATGGATCTGTCAAGCATGTGCTACTCAAGCCTGACCGTGAAGTCTGCACAGCGTAGTTAGCTAGTAACAGCCTAGTGGGCTAAACGCCTAGCTGTAATTAGCACTTTTTTAGCCAGAGAGCACCGCAAAAAAATCCCACATGACCATAGTACAGAGAATAACAGAATGGCCAGCCTAGCCATTGAGGGCGCTTTTAAGCTAAACGAGGGGAGAAGTAATATTACCAAGGGCAGAGATAACAGAATGAGTTATCTCTAAGCGTGTGCTGGCCGACGGTAGCTTTGTAGCTAGTCCTGGCGTTAGCTAGGTAGTGTTCACCCCTTGGGCTAATAGCCTAGCTATTGCTAGCACCCTGTTAGTGAAGACAAAGCATGTGGCCTAGGCTAACTTAGTGTCAAAAGTATCCTTGTTCTCTAGTGAAAAAGCAGTACAAAGCACGTAGCGCAAGGTGGGCTAGTTGGGTACAGAATATATCTGTATGGCGCTGGTTTAGACCGGAGACTGAGAAGAAGCACACTTCCTTTCGGTAAAAGTACTCAACACTCTGGACGAGAGGCTGTAATCCTGTGCTACGCGGGTGACCTGCGAACGGTTAAGCAGGAAAACGGATTCAAGTCATGCTGAGGAGTGCTTAGAGAGCTTGGGATCTCCATAACGAAGAAAATTAGAATGTCAGCGGGCTGGACCGTGGTGCCTTATAAATCACATTTAAAAAAATAAAAATCACATGCGCCGAATACAACAGGTGTGGTGGACCTTATCGTGAAATGCTTACTTAAAAGCCCTTAACCAACAATGCAGTTTTAAGAAAAATAAGAGTTAAGAACAATATTTTGGAATGCTACTGACAATGCCCCGACGAATTATCTAATCCTGCTAGGGTGGAAAAATATCTACTGTGTCTGTAGTGGAGAAACAAGATATCTCACTCTCTCGTACTGTATCACAAACACACCCAAATCAAATTGTATTTGTCACATGCACCTGTCACACCTGTCACGCCTGCTCCCGCTCCCCCTTCCTGGTACTCGAGGGCGCCAGGCTACCCGTCATCATAGCACCTGTTCTCATCATTAAATGCAGCTGTGCTCATTGGACTCATCTGGACTCCCTCACTTTGTTGATTGCCCCTGCATATATGTCTGCTCCTCTGTGTTGTTCCCTGTAGTAGCATTGTTAGTCATGTTTATGTCCAGACACTGGTCCAGTCTCATTGCAAGTCCATCTATATTAAATGGTTCACTCCCTGTACCTGCTTCTACTCCTGAATTACAACAGTGAAATTCTTACAAGCCCTTAACCAACGATGTAGTTTTAAGAAAATACCCCCCAAAAAGTAACAAATAAAAGTAACAAATAATTAAAGAGCAGCAGTAAAATAACAATAGGGCAATAGTCTGGGTAGACGTTTGATTAGATGTTCAGGAGTCTTATGGCTTGGGGGTAGAAGCTGTTTAGAAGCCTCTTGGACAAACTTGGCGCTCCGGTACCGCTTTCCGTGTGGCAGCAGAGAGTCTACAGTCTATGAATAGGCTGGCTGGTGTCTTTGCCAATTTGTCGGGCCTTCCTCTGACACCGCCTGGTATAGAGGTCCTGGATGGCAGGAAGCTTGGCCCTAGTGATGCGCTGGCCCCTACGCACTGTATTATCTTGCGGTAGGAGGCCGAGCAGTTGCCATACAGTGATGCAACCTGTCAGAAAGCTCTCGATGGTGCAGCTGTAGAACCTTTTGAGGATCTGAGGACCCATGCCAAATCTTTTCCTTCTCATGAGGGGTAACAGGTTTTGTCGTGCCCTCTTCACAACTGTCTTGGTGTGCTTGGACCATGTTAGTTTGTTGGTGTTGTGAATGCCAAGGAACTTGAAGCTCTCAACCTGCTCCACTACAGCCCAACCGATTCGAATGGGGGCATGCTCAGTCCTCCTTTTCCTGTAGTCCACAATCAACTCCTTTGTCTTGATCACGTTGAGGGAGAGGTTGTTGTCCTTGTACCACACGGTCAGGTCTCTGACATCCTCCCTATAGGCTGTCTCATCGTTGTCGGTGGTCAGGCCTACCACTGTTGTGTCATGGGCAAAATTAAGGATGGTGTTGTAGTCGTGCCTGGCCGTGCAGTCATGAGTGAACAGGGAGTACAGGAGGGGACAGATCATGCACCCTTGAGGGGCCCCCGTGTTGAGGATCAGCGTGGTGGATGTGTTGTTACCTACTCTTACCACCTGGGGGCAGCCAGTCAGGAAGTCCAGGATCCAGTTATAGAGGGAGGTGTTTAGTCCCAGGGTCCTGAGCTTAGTGATGAGCTTTGAGGGCACTATGGTGTTGAACGCTGAGCTGTAGTCAATGAAAAGCATTCTCACATAGGTGTTCCTTTTGTCCAGGTGTGAAAGGAGATTAGAGATTGCATCATCTGTGGATCTGTTGGGGCGGAATGCAAATTGGAGTGGGTCTAGGGTTTCTGGGATAATGGTGTTGATGTGAGCCATGACCAGCCTTTCAAAGCACTCATGGCTACAGACTACGGGTCGTTAGTCATTTAGGCAGGTTACCTTAGTGTTCTTGGGCACAGGGACTATGGTGGTCTGCTTGAAACATGTTGGTATTACAGACTCAGACAGGGAGAGGTTGAAAATGTCAGTGAAGACACTTGCCAGTTGGTCAGCGAATGCTCGGAGTACACGTCCTGGTAATCCGTCTGGTCCTGTGGTCTTGTGAATGTTGACCTGTTTAAAGGTCTTACTCACATCGGCTGTGGAGAGCATGATCACACAGTTGTCTGGAACAGCTGATGCTCTTATGCATGTTTCACTGTTACTTGTCTCGAAGCGAGCATAGAAGTTATTTAGCTCATCTGGTAGGCTCATGTCACTGGGCAGCTCTCGGCGGTGCTTCCCTTTATAGTCTGTAATAGTTTGCAAGCCCTGCCACATCCGACGAGCATCAGAGCCGGTGTAGTAGGATTCGGTGGTCTTAGTGCCAGCATCGGTCTGTGGTGGTATGTTGACAGCTACGAAAAATACAGATGAAAACTCTCTAAGTAGATAGTGTGGTCTACAGCTTATCATGGGATACTCTACCTCAGGCGAGCAAAACCTCAAGACTTCCTTAGATATCGTGCATCAGCTGTTGTTTACAAATATACATAAACCACCACCCCTTGTCTTACCAGAGGCTGCTGTTCTATCCACACACACAAAACAAGTACACACACAGACTTGAACAAAAACACTAAAGTGTGACACTGTTTCTATACTTGTTGTGCATGATACAGTATACTGAAGGGGTTTGAAAAAAACATTTTGCAATGCACTTGGACACATCATCAGTGATGTAACCTGGGTTCATGGAGTGTTTCGGGTCCTTCAACTTCAGAATCCCTCGCCCCGGTGACCAAGTCATGGTTGATCAAAACCAGACTTGTGCTCAAGTAGTACTACGTTCTGTGATGCCATCAGTAGAGAGATTTTCAAAATAAAAGTCAGAATAGAACACATATTTACTTAGCCATTGTACAACTGGAACGTGTATTTTTAATGTCACAGTACCCTACCCTGACACACAACAGGCTGTGTATCAAGATGAGTAACCTTGTTTGAGACCTTGTGGTACATAGGAGACCCAGGTTGGAATCCAGTCTGTGGCCGGATGGCTCTCTGCTAGGAAGGGGAGCACAAAGGGGGGTGAAGTGTAACAGAGGTGGTTTGGTAGTTTGGTGAACCACAGTTGTGTGTTGAGTAACTTTGTGTGAGAACTGACTAACTCCCCTGAGATAATGAAGATCACACCTTGGAACCGTGTTCTGGTTGTGCCTTGCTTAAACCTCTTTAGGATCTGACCCTTTTTTCAATATTCGCCTGAAATGACATACCCAAATCTAACTGCCTGTAGCTCAGGACCTGGAGCAAGGATATGCATATTCTTGGTACCATTTGAAAGGAAACACTTTGATGTTTGTGGAAATGTTAAAGCAATGTAGGAGAATATAACACATTAGATCAGCTAAGAGATAATACAAAGAAAAAAACATGCATTTTTTTTTGTATTTTTTTTGTACCATCATCTTTGAAATGCAAGAGAAAGGCCAATATATGACTTAGGAATCTAGGCGCAATTTAGATTTTGGCCACTAGATGGCAGCAGTGTATGTGCAACGTTTTAGACTGATCAAATGACCTATTGCATTTCTGTTCAAAATGTTGTATCAAGACTGCCAAAATGTGCCCAATTGGTTTATTAATAACTTTTCATGTTCATAACTGTGCACTCTCCTCAAACAATAGCGTGGTAATATTTCACTGTAATAGCTACTGCAAATTGGACAATGCAATTAGATTAACAAGAATTTAAGTTTGCTGCCAATGTCAGATATGTCTATGTCCTGGGAAATGTTCTTGTTACTTACAACCTCATGCTAATCTCATTAGCCTACGTACGTAGTGAGGTGCGTACTGGCGGCAGAGAAGTCTGGCGCAGGAGAGCGGAAACTGATTTACAACGGTGTCGTTTAATATCCATAAACCACCGTCAACAGAACAATACAATACATGGGTCAAACAAAACCCGGTAAATACCAGCATACCGTGTATAAGCACCACAAGAAACAATTACCGACAAAGGACATGGGGGGAACAGAGGGTTAAATACACATGGAATTGATGGAATTGGAACCAGGTGTGATGGAAGACAAGACAAAACCAATGGAAAATGAAAAGTGGATCAGCGATGGCTAGAAGGTCGGTGACTTCGACCGCCGAACGCTGCCCGAACAAGGAGAGGGACCAACTTATGATCAGAATCATAAACCCCTGAAATGCCAATGCTACCTGGGTAATACTCTGAGGCGTACCCGGAGCACCCAGACTGATGTGCAAATAGTATGTCAGGGGTTTGGGTGCTATGACAGTAAAATATGCACTTCCGTTATACTGATAATTAAAGAGCTATACCAAGGGACTTTTATTTACAAAATTGCTTATGAATGATTTGAATAAATGTTTTATGACTGTTGTAATGAATGATACTGATAAATTCATGAAGGTGTTATGACTGTTGTTATGAATGATACTGATATATTCATATTATGACTGTTGTTATGAATGATACTGATAAATTCATGAAGGGGTTATGACTGTTGTATTGAATGATACTGACAAATTCATGTTATGACTGTTGTTATGAATGATACTGATAAATTCATGAAGGGGTTATAACTGTTGTTATGAATGATACCGCAACACTCATGAAGGTGTTATGACTGTTGTTATGAATGATACTGATAAATTCACGAAGGGGTTATGACTGCTGTTATGAATGATACTGATAAATTCAGGAAGGGGTTATGACTGCTGTTATGAATGATACTGCAACACTCATGAATGTGTTATGACTGCTGTTATGAATGACACTGCAACACTCATAAACTGTTATGTATACCCCATTAATATGATGTGTTACCTGTGTGTGCATGTGTGTGTGGATGTGTGTGTCTGTCGTTCACCCGCCCGTCCGTTCGTCTGGACCATATCTGTTCGTGCCAACATTCCACTCCATGCTACAACTTGTCATGACAATCATGTTTGTTAGCACAAACAGGTCTGGTACTCGGGCTGATGTGTTTGTGTCTGTATGTGTGTGTGGGTGTGATGGTGTTTGACTGAATAGGTTACCTGTTCAGGAGGTATTTGTCCCATCCTTGACAGGAAGGACACCTTTCAAAGAATATCGACTCAGATTCTAGGTTGACATTGTAACTATTCATATTTGTTTAAAATCATTTTAACCCACCTGAGGAGGAGCACTATGCCTGAGACTGCTTTTAGCACATCTTCTATGGAAATGGACATGACCCCTTTAACCCCTAATAAAAAACAACTTTGTTAATGCATGTCATCTGAAACATGTATACTTACCTGGAATGGCCTTCTAAAACATGTATTCTTACCTGGAATGGCCTTCTAAAACATGTATACTTACCTGGAATGGCCTTCTAAAACATGTATACTTACCTGGAATGGCCTTCTAAAACATGTATACTTACCTGGAATGGCCTTCTAAAACATGTATAAATACCTGGAATGGCCTTCTAAAACATGTATACTTACCTGGAATGGCCTTCTAAAACATGTATACTTACCTGGAATGGCCTTCTAAAACATGTATACTTACCTGGAATGGCCTTCTAAAACATGTATAAATACCTGGAATGGCCATCTAAAACATGTATACTTACCTGGAATGGCCTTCTAAAACATGTATACTTACCTGGAATGGCCTTCTAAAACATGTATACTTACCTGGAATGGCCTTCTAAAACATGTATACTGCTAGGTTGTAGGAGGACAACAACCCAGCAGCAAGACCGCTACCTCCGCCTTTGTGCAAGGAGGAGCAGGAGGAGCACTGCCAGAGCCCTGCAAAATGACCTCCAAGCAGGCCACAAATGTGCATGTGTCTGCTCAAACGGTCAGAAACAGACTCCATGGGGGTGGTCCACAGGTGGGGGTTGTCCACAGGCCCGACGTCCACAGGTGGGGGTTGTGCTTACAGCCCAACACCGTGCAGAACGTTTGGCATTTGCCAGAGAACACCAAGATTGGCAAATTCGCCACTGGCGCCCTGTGCTCTTCACAGATGAAAGCAGGTTCACACTGAGCACATGTGACAGACGTGACAGAGTCTGGAGACGCCGTGGAGAACATTCTGCTGCCTGCAACATCCTCCAGCCTGAACGGTTTGGCGGTGGGTCAGTCATGGTGTGGGGTGGCATTTCTTTGGGGAGCCGCACAGCCCTCCATGTGCTCGCCAGAGGTAGCCTGACTGCCATTAGGTACCGAGATGAGATCCTCAGACCCCTTGTGAGACCATGTGCTGGTGCGGTTGGCCCTGGGTTCCTCCTAATGCAAGACAATGCTAGACCTCATGTGGCTGGAGTGTGTCAGCAGTTCCTGCAAGAGGAAGGCACTGATGCTATGGACTGGCCCGCCCGTTCCCCAGTCCTGAATCCAATTGAGCACATCTGGGACATCATGTCTCGCTCCATCCACCAATGCCACATTGCACCACAGACTGTCCAGGAGTTGGCGGATGCTTTAGTCCAGGTCTGGGAGGAGATCCCTCAGGAGACCATCCGCCACCTCATCAGGAGCATGCCCAGGCGTTGTAGGGAGGTCATACAGGCACGTGGAGGCCACACACACTACTGAGTCTCATTTTGACTTGTTTTAAGGACATTACATCAAAGTTGGATCAGCCTGTAGTGTGGTTTTCCACTTTAATTTTGAGTGTGACTCCAAATCCAGACCTCCATGGGTTGATACATTTGATTTCCATTGATAATTTTTGTGTGATGTTGTTGTCAGCACATTCAACTATGTAAAGAAAAAAGTATTTAATAAGAATATTTCATTCATTCAGATCTAGGATGTGTTATTTTAGTGTTCCCTTTATTTTTTTGAGCAGTGTATATATGTTTTTTATTTTTTATTTTTTTAAATTTAAATGATATCTCACTCATAACGAGATCAAACTATATCATATTAAATTATTGATATTGGTGCCCACCTCAAGTTTGGCCCCAAATAATCCTGCTTGTGCTACTGCACACTCCTTAGTTACAACAGACCCAGAAAGTTGTAGCTTACATTCTAATAGATAGCCTACAATAGATATATATTTCTGGAATGTTCATTGAAATTGCTGCAGGGTTTTTATTTTAGCTAATCAGACATATGAGGCAGACACACAGCCTACATCATCATGTGGTTCACACAGAGAGAAACCTGAAGGGGGGAGGGTAAGCACCAGCTACTTATATTGTTTTTGAAGAATCTGGGGGGAGGAAAGGGGCAGTTACCAAACAATGGATTTTTTAACACTTCTGAAACGTGAGCAAACTGATTTCCTGTCTTGTATTTTGCAGGTACTGGTCCTGGTGAGTCTAATGGTGACAGAAGGGAGAACTGTGGCATGCTTTGGACGCAGTTACGAGACCAGGAATGAAAAGGTGTCTGCTGCAGGGCTACCCTGGATCTGTGGGAAATATGCATATGGAATCATATAATCTATGCATTCACACACAGAGAGACAAACACGCACGCACGCACACACACACACTCGCGCACACACACAAAAACGCGCACACACACACACCTTGTATGTATCGACAGTCTGAGCAACCAGAGAAGAAACCTTTAAGAGCTGCAGCAGTGTGTCTGGGGCTGCTAAGTGTTCTCCTACTGGCTGGGATCATAGGACTGTACCTCTACCGTGAGTTCACATGTTACTGGCTGGGATCATAGGACTGTACCTCTGCTGTGAGTTCATATGTTACTGTCTGGGAATCATAGGACTGTACCTCTACTGTGAGTTCATATGTTACTGTCTGGGATCATAGGACTGTACCTCTACCGTGAGTTCATATGTTACTGTCTGGGATCATAGGACTGTACCTCTACCGTGAGTTCATATGTTACTGTCTGGGATCATAGGACTGTACCTCTACTGTGAGTTCACATGTTACTGTCTGGGATCATAGGACTGTACCTCTACTGTGAGTTCATATGTTACTGTCTGGGATCATAGGACTGTACCTCTACTGTGAGTTCACATGTTACTGGCTGGGATCATAGGACTGTACCTCTGCTGTGAGTTCATATGTTACTGTCTGGGAATCATAGGACTGTACCTCTACTGTGAGTTCATATGTTACTGTCTGGGATCATAGGACTGTACCTCTACCGTGAGTTCACATGTTACTGGCTGGGATCATAGGACTGTACCTCTGCTGTGAGTTCATATGTTACTGTCTGGGAATCATAGGACTGTACCTCTACTGTGAGTTCATATGTTACTGTCTGGGATCATAGGACTGTACCTCTACCGTGAGTTCATATGTTACTGTCTGGGATCATAGGACTGTACCTCTACCGTGAGTTCATATGTTACTGTCTGGGATCATAGGACTGTACCTCTACTGTGAGTTCACATGTTACTGTCTGGGATCATAGGACTGTACCTCTACTGTGAGTTCTTACATTAATTTCTTACCTTGTTAGAAATGTTGACTATTAATTTCCTGGTCTTGTAATCAGTAACTTTTGGAAATGTTGATCCTTTGCAGACGACTGAGCAACTACTGTGCTGTACATCAGTGGAACGAGGAGGAGAGCCATTGGAAACACCTTTGAGGCAACAGAAAAGTAAATGAATAGTCCAAAATGGAAATGGAAAAGGAAATGGAGGATGAATTTGTTTGTGGCTTTTCCAGATAAACCAGGATGAGAAGGAAGAAAACAAGGTTGACAGCCTCCTGGTTCATTGAAATGACGTGGAAACAACGTTGATACAACCAGTGGGTATCACATATAGTAAACCCCAGACTGACTGGACGGCTCTCAAGTTGAGAAGGTGGTTGACCATGGAGATGTCTGAGGACATTGTTTATGCCAATGAAGACGTTAGAGGAAAACAAAGTGTTTCAGGGGACCATTTTTATAATAGAGGAGACAACATCTATGAAGACATTTATGAAACTCCAGACACCATCAAGTTTAATGACTTCAGAAACAAGACTGAGGATGTTACCCCATGGAGCAGACCAGGAGCTAAACTCTCAGGTAATGTCCACACACACACACGCACGTACGCACGTACACACACACACACATCTCCTTTATGTGTCCACAGAGTCTGAGCAACCAGAGAAGAGACCTTTAAGAGCTGCAGCAGTGTGTCTGGGGCTGTTGAGCGTTCTCCTACTGGCTGGGATCATAGGACTGTACCTCTACTGTGAGTTCATATGTTACTGTCTGGGATCATAGGACTGTACCTCTACTGTGAGTTCATATGTTACTGTCTGGGATCATAGGACTGTACCTCTACTGTGAGTTCATATGTTACTGGCTGGGATCATAGGACTGTACCTCTACTGTGAGTTCATATGTTACTGTCTGGGATCATAGGACTGTACCTCTACTGTGAGTTCATATGTTACTGTCTGGGATCATAGAACTGTACCTCTACTGTGAGTTCATATGTTACTGTCTGGGATCATAGGACTGTACCTCTACTGTGAGTTCATATGTTACTGTCTGGGATCATAGGACTGTACCTCTACTGTGAGTTCATATGTTACTGTCTGGGATCATAGGACTGTACCTCTACTGTGAGTTCATATGTTACTGTCTGGGATCATAGGACTGTACCTCTACTGTGAGTTCATATGTTACTGTCTGGGAATCATAGGACTGTACCTCTATTGTGAGTTCATATGTTACTGTCTGGGAATCATAGGACTGTACCTCTACTGTGAGTTCATATGTTACTGTCTGGGATCATAGGACTGTACCTCTACTGTGAGTTCATATGTTACTGTCTGGGAATCATAGGACTGTACCTCTATTGTGAGTTCATATGTTACTGTCTGGGATCATAGGACTGTACCTCTACTGTGAGTTCATATGTTACTGTCTGGGATCATAGGACTGTACCTCTACTGTGAGTTCATATGTTACTGTCTGGGATCATAGGACTGTACCTCTACTGTGAGTTCATATGTTACTGTCTGGGAATCATAGGACTGTACCTCTACTGTGAGTTCATATGTTACTGTCTGGGATCATAGAACTGTACCTCTACTGTGAGTTCATATGTTACTGTCTGGGATCATAGGACTGTACCTCTACTGTGAGTTCATATGTTACTGTCTGGGATCATAGGACTGTACCTCTACTGTGAGTTCATATGTTACTGTCTGGGATCATAGGACTGTACCTCTACTGTGAGTTCATATGTTACTGTCTGGGATCATAGGACTGTACCTCTACTGTGAGTTCATATGTTACTGTCTGGGAATCATAGGACTGTACCTCTATTGTGAGTTCATATGTTACTGTCTGGGAATCATAGGACTGTACCTCTACTGTGAGTTCATATGTTACTGTCTGGGATCATAGGACTGTACCTCTACTGTGAGTTCATATGTTACTGTCTGGGAATCATAGGACTGTACCTCTATTGTGAGTTCATATGTTACTGTCTGGGATCATAGGACTGTACCTCTACTGTGAGTTCATATGTTACTGTCTGGGATCATAGGACTGTACCTCTACTGTGAGTTCATATGTTACTGTCTGGGATCATAGGACTGTACCTCTATTGTGAGTTCATATGTTATTGCTTATAATCTTGTTATATGTTTTGGCTACTAAACACCTGGTGTTTTACTCAGTAACTTTCAAATGTTTTGATTCTTTCAGATGACAGAGTATATAACAACTTGACTGAAGACAGGGACCAGCTACAGACCAGTTACAACAATCTGATTGCAGATAGAGACCAGTTACAGACTAGCTACAACAATCTGATTGCAGAGAGAGACCAGTTACAGACCAGTTACAACAATCTGATTGAGGAGAGGGACCAGTTACAGACCAGTTACAACAACCTGACTGAGGAGAGAGACCAGTTACAGACCAGTTACAACAATCTGACTGAGGAGAGAGACCAGTTACAGACCAGTTACAACAATCTGACTGAGGAGAGAGACCAGTTACAGACCAGTTACAACAACCTGACTGAGGAGAGAGACCAGTTACAGACCAGTTACAACAACCTGACTGAGGAGAGAGACCAGTTACAGACCAGTTACAACAATCTGACTGAGGAGAGAGACCAGTTACAGACCAGTTACAACAATCTGACTGAGGAGAGAGACCAGTTACAGACCAGTTACAACAATCTGACTGAGGAGAGAGACCAGTTACAGACCAGTTACAACAACCTGACTGAGGAGAGGGACCAGTTACAGACCAGTTACAACAATCTGACTGAGGAGAGGGACCAGTTACAGACCAGTTACAACAATCTGACTGAGGAGAGAGACCAGTTACCGAGGGAGAGAGACCAGTTACCGAGGGAGAGAGACCAGTTACCGAGGGAGAGAGACCAGTTACAGAGGGAGAGAGACATGTTGGTTTGGAGAGAGACCAGTTACAGAGGGAGAGAGACCAGTTACAGAGGGAGAGAGACCAGTTACCGAGGGAGAGAGACCAGTTACAGAGGGAGAGAGACCAGTTACAGAGGGAGAGAGACCAGTTACAGAGGGAGAGAGACCAGTTACCGAGGGAGAGAGACCAGTTACCGAGGGAGAGAGACCAGTTACCGAGGGAGAGAGACCAGTTACAGAGGGAGAGAGACCAGTTACAGAGGGAGAGAGACATGTTGGTTTGGAGAGAGACCAGTTACAGAGGGAGAGAGACCAGTTACAGAGGGAGAGAGACCAGTTACCGAGGGAGAGAGACCAGTTACCGAGGGAGAGAGACCAGTTACCGAGGGAGAGAGACCAGTTACAGAGGGAGAGAGACCAGTTACAGAGGGAGAGAGACCAGTTACAGAGGGAGAGAGACCAGTTACAGAGGGAGAGAGACATGTTGGTTTGGAGAGAGACCAGTTACAGAGGGAGAGAGACATGTTGGTTTGGAGAGAGACCAGTTACAGAGGGAGAGAGACATGTTGGTTTGGAGAGAGACCAGTTACAGAGGGAGAGAGACATGTTGGTTTGGAGAGAGACCAGTTACAGAGGGAGAGAGACATGTTGGTTTGGAGAGAGACCAGTTACAGAGGGAGAGAGACATGTTGGTTTGGAGAGAGACCAGTTACAGAGGGAGAGAGACCAGTTACAGAGGGAGAGAGACCAGTTACCGAGGGAGAGAGACCAGTTACAGAGGGAGAGAGACCAGTTACAGAGGGAGAGAGACCAGTTACAGAGGGAGAGAGACCAGTTACAGAGGGAGAGAGACATGTTGGTTTGGAGAGAGACCAGTTACAGAGGGAGAGAGACCAGTTACCGAGGGAGAGAGACATGTTGGTTTGGAGAGAGACCAGTTACAGAGGGAGAGAGACCAGTTACAGAGGGAGAGAGACCAGTTACAGAGGGAGAGAGACCAGTTACAGAGGGAGAGAGACCAGTTACAGAGGGAGAGAGACATGTTGGTTTGGAGAGAGACCAGTTACAGAGGGAGAGAGACCAGTTACAGAGGGAGAGAGACCAGTTACAGAGGGAGAGAGACATGTTGGTTTGGAGAGAGACCAGTTACAGAGGGAGAGAGACCAGTTACAGAGGGAGAGAGACCAGTTACAGAGGGAGAGAGACCAGTTACAGAGGGAGAGAGACCAGTTACAGAGGGAGAGAGACATGTTGGTTTGGAGAGCTGGTATTTATTTTTGTTCTGCACTATATATTTAATTACTCATTAATATCTAGTCCAGTGAATCGTGATGTATAACATGTGGCATGTATTGCTATTATTATTGTTAGTATTATTATTATTATTGTTACTGTTATTATTAGTGGTAGTAGTAGTAGTATTGTAATAATAATAATAATAAGTATTATTATTGGTGCTCTTTTTTTAAATTATTATTGCTATTATGATTATTTATGCTAATTTTATTATTGTTAGTATCATTTTTTTATTTTTTATTGTGTTGTGTTGTGAAACAGAGAGAAGCGGTTGTCCTGGTGGGTGGAGGAAGTTTGACTGCAGCTGTTACTTCCTCTCCATCGTGTCTAAAACCTGGGAGGAGAGCAGACGGGACTGTCTGAATAGAGGAGGAGACCTGGTGATCATCCAAAGCAGAGAGGAACAGGTGAGATGCTCTGTTGCAGGTCCATGTTGTTTGTTTCAGTGTCTGAATGTTGTTAGTACATTGATTATCCTCCAGAAAGATTGATAAAAATCACATTTTCTAATATAATTACATTTGTTAGTAGTTGAATGTATTGTACCTGTTGCTGATATGGTTGTTGGTAAAATGGGTGCATCAGTAGACTTTATCTCAAATCATTCAGGTCAAAACACAAAAAATGTGTTTCCAAACACCAGCAAGAAAGTTATAATACCAGATCTATATTAGGTCAGCTAGCTACAGGAGGAATTAGAATGATTCAGCTTTCTTTGCAGCACATCACACAATACATTAGCTTTCACATACACTTTAAAAGCAATTACGTTTTCATCATACAACACATTGTATAACTCATTCTAACTAGCTAACGTTACTAGCTATACATGTTGTTGGTTTGTCATGAACATATAATCTCGGTTCTAATGTGTTGTTGTTTTAGTAAGTTACACTCTTCTTCCTATTTATGATTCGCTGACACAAGAGCTCTCAATACCTTTTCATTGGATCTGCAAACTGTCCACTTGTGTCAGCGAATCATATAGCTATAATTTCATAGACATTTTGGAGATCCAATAAAAATGTATTGAGATTCAATGAAATCTGAAGTAGGGTTGGACATACTAACACAACAACACATTAGAAGTGAGAACTGTGATATTCTCATTGTTAGCCTGTTCCCAGACATTACTACCATCTGGATGTGGGAACTCCTCTCAGGCCTGCTAAGTTAGGTTAGCTCACAGCAAACCAAAATAAAAATACAGTGCATTCAGTAAGTATTCAGACCCCTTGACTTTTCCCACATTTTGTTTGTACAGCTTTATTCTAAGATATGTATATGTATATATTTTGATTTCCCTCATAAATTTAGATACACGTTTTTTTTTGTAAATGTATAAAAGACTAAACTGAAATATCACATTTACATAAGTATTCAGACCCTTTACTTAGTACTTCGTTGAAGCACCTTTGGTAGCCTTAAGTCTTCTTGGATATGACACTACAAGCTCGGCACACTTGTATTTGGGAAGCTTCTCTCATTCTTCTCTGCAGATCCTCTCAAGCTCTGTCAGGTTGGATGGGGAGTGTCGCTGGACAGCTTTTTTCAGGTTTCACCAGAGATGTTCGATTGGGTTCAAGTCCGGGCTCTGGCTGGGCCAGTCAAGGACATTCAGAACTTGTCCCGACAAGCCACTCCTGCATTGTCTTGGCTGTATGCTTAGGGTCATTGTCCTATTGGAAGGTGAACCTAAGCCCCAGTCAGAGGTCCTGAGCACTCTGTAGCAGGTTTTCATCAAGGATCAATGTACTTTGCTCTGTTCATCTTTCTGCGATCCTGACTAGTCTCCCATTCCCTGCCACTGAAAAACATCCCCGCAGCATGATGCTGCCACCACCATGCTTCACCTTAAGGATGGTGCCAGGCTTCCTCCAGACGTGATGCTTGGCATTCAAACCAAAGAGTTCAATCTTGGTTTCATCAGACCAAGGAATCTTGTTTCTCATAGTCTGAGAGTCCTTTAGGTGCCTTTGGCAAACTCCAAGCATGCTGTCATGTGCCTTTTACTGAGGAGTGGCTACCGTCTGGCCACTCTACCATACAGTGCCTTGCGAAAGTATTCGGCCCCCTTGAACTTTGCGACCTTTTGCCACATTTCAGGCTTCAAACATAAAGATATAAAACTGTATTTTTTTGTGAAGAATCAACAACAAGTGGGACACGATCATGAAGTGGAACGACATTTATTGGATATTTCAAACTTTTTTAACAAATCAAAAACTGAAAAATTGGGCGTGCAAAATTATTCAGCCCCTTTACTTTCAGTGCAGCAAACTCTCTCCAGAAGTTCAGTGAGGATCTCTGAATGATCCAATGTTGACCTAAATGACTAATGATGATAAATACAATCCACCTGTGTGTAATCAAGTCTCCGTATAAATGCACCTGCACTGTGATAGTCTCAGAGGTCCGTTAAAAGCGCAGAGAGCATCATGAAGAACAAGGAACACACCAGGCAGGTCCGAGATACTGTTGTGAAGAAGTTTAAAGCCGGATTTGGATACAAAAAGATTTCCCAAGCTTTAAACATCCCAAGGAGCACTGTGCAAGCGATAATATTGAAATGGAAGGAGTATCAGACCACTGCAAATCTACCAAGACCTGGCCGTCCCTCTAAACTTTCAGCTCATACAAGGAGAAGACTGATCAGAGATGCAGCCAAGAGGCCCATGATCACTCTGGATGAACTGCAGAGATCTACAGCTGAGGTGGGAGACTCTGTCCATAGGACAACAATCAGTCGTATATTGCACAAATCTGGCCTTTATGGAAGAGTGGCAAGAAGAAAGCCATTTCTTAAAGATATCCATAAAAAGTGTCGTTTAAAGTTTGCCACAAGCCACCTGGGAGACACACCAAACATGTGGAAGAAGGTGCTCTGGTCAGATGAAACCAAAATTGAACTTTTTGGCAACAATGCAAAACGTTATGTTTGGCGTAAAAGCAACACAGCTGAACACACCATCCCCACTGTCAAACATGGTGGTGGCAGCATCATGGTTTGGGCCTGCTTTTCTTCAGCAGGGACAGGGAAGATGGTTAAAATTGATGGGAAGATGGATGGAGCCAAATACAGGACCATTCTGGAAGAAAACCTGATGGAGTCTGCAAAAGACCTGAGACTGGGATGGAGATTTGTCTTCCAACAAGACAATGATCCAAAACATAAAGCAAAATCTACAATGGAATGGTTCAAAAATAAACATTTCCAGGTGTTAGAATGGCCAAGTCAAAGTCCAGACCTGAATGCAATCGAGAATCTGTGGAAAGAACTGAAAACTGCAGTTCACAAATGCTCTCCATCCAACCTCACTGAGCTCGAGCAGTTTTGCAAGGAGGAATGGGAAAAAAATTCAGTCTCTCGATGTGCAAAACTGATAGAGACATACCCCAAGCGACTTACAGCTGTAATCGCAGCAAAAGGTGGCGCTACAAAGTATTAACTTAAGGGGGCTGAATAATTTTGCACGCCCAATTTTTCAGTTTTTGATTTGTTAAAAAAGTTTGAAATATCCAATAAATGTCGTTCCACTTCATGATTGTGTCCCACTTGTTGTTGATTCTTCAGAAAAAAATACAGTTTTATATCTTTATGTTTGAAGCCTGAAATGTGGCAAAAGGTCGCAAAGTTCTAGGGGGCCGAATACTTTCGCAAGGCACTGTAAAGGCCTAATTGGTCGAGGGCTGCAGAGATGGTTTGCCTTCTGGAAGGTACTCTCATTTCCACAGAGGAACTATGAAGCTCTGTCAGAGTCACCATCGGGTTCTTGGTCACCTCCCTGACCAAGGCCCTTCTCCCCCGATTGCTGAGTTTGGCCGGCTACCAGCTCTAAAAAGAGTCTTGGTGGTTCCAAACTTCTTCCATTTAAGAATGATGAAGGCCACTGTGTTCTTGGGGACCTTCAATGCTGCAGACATTATTTGGTACCCTTCCCCAGATCTGTGCCTCGACACAATCCTGTCTCGGAGCTCTATGGACAATTCCTTTGACCGCATAGCTTGGGTTTTGCTCTGACATTCACTGTCAACTGTTGGACCTGATATAGACAGGTGTTTCCCCTTCCAAATAATGTCCAATCAATTTAATTTACCACAGGTGGACTCCAATCAAGTTGTAAAAATATCTCAAGGATGATCAATGGAAACAGGATGCACCTGAGCTCAATTTCAAGTCTCATACAAAGGGTCTGAATAGTTATCTAAATAAGGTATGTTTTTTCATTTTTAATACATTTGCAAAAATGTCTAAAAACCTCTTTTTGCTTTATCATTATGTGGTATTGTGTGCCGATTGATGAGGAAAAAAAGTAATTTAACCTCTCTAGGGGGTGTGGGACGCTACCGTCCCACCTGGCCAACATCCAGTGAAATTGCAGAGCGCCGAATTCAAAAACAGAAATACTCATTATAAAAAAATCATTAAACATACAAGTGTTATACATCGGTTTAAAGATTAACTTGTTAATCCAACCGCTGTGTCAGATTTCAAAAATACTTTACTGCGAAAGCAAACCATGCGATTATCTGAGAACAGCGCCCAGCAGACAAATCATTACAAATAGTAACCAGCCAAGTAGAGGAGTAACAAAAGTCAGAAATAGCGATAAAATTAATCACTTACCTTTGAGGATCTTCATATGGTTACACTCACAAGACTCCCAGTTACCCAATACATTTTTGTTTTGCTCGATAAAGTCCCTCTTTATATCCAAAAAAACTCAATTTTGTTATCGTGTTTTGTTCAGTAATCCACTGTCTCAAACATCCGGTGAAATTGCAGAGCGTGAAACTCAACAAAAGGCTCTTTGTTCCAAAAGCTTAAAAATCTACCTACAACCATGAAAAAATTGCAAATCCAAAATGAAGCACAAAAGCTAGGCCATTATGTGAGATCGTGAAATGTGTGTTGAAATGAAAAGGCTGAATGCTTGCTCACCATGGTAACCTATGCACGCATTGTGCCTTTTGCTTTTCAATGACACTCACATTTTTAATTTGCACCTCGTCTTACGTTGGTTGAGCTCCCTCCATTTCATTCTATAATTATTTACAGACAATGTAGTGAACTATAGCCTAATCATATTGAAGTTAATTTCCTTGGAAAGAGAACTGCTACGTGATTCTCCTCCTATGAATAGGCAGACAACTCTATTTCATTGAGACCACACATACAGTCAGCTCCAAAAGAACTGCAACCGTGACACATGTTTTGTTGTTTTGGCTTTGTACTCCAGCACTTTGGATTTGACATGAGACCGTTTAGAAATTACAGCACTTTTTGTACATAGACTCCCCATTTTAGGCAACCAAAAGTATTGGGACAAATTCACGTGTATTAACGTACATTTTTGATCCCATATTCTTAGCCATCAGTGATTACATCAAGCTTGTGACTCTACAAACCTGTTGGATGCATTTGCTGTTTGTTTTGGTTGTGTTTCAGATTAAATGGTAAAATGGTAAATAATGTATTGTGTGATTTTGGAGACACTTTTATTGAAAATAAGAATAGAATATGTTTCTAAACACATCTACATGGATGCTACCATGATTACGGATAGTCCTGAATGAATCGTGAATAATGATGAATGAGCAAGTTACAAAGGCATAAATATCATTCAGGACTATCCGTAATCATGTAATCACGTCATCATTAATGTAGACGTGTTTAGAAGCATATTATATTCTTATTTATAATAAAAGTGTCTGCACAATGAAACAATACATTTTTGACCATTCATTTCGATTGGAGAAAGCAGAAAGACAACCGTTTCCAACTCATCTGCGGGACAAAAACACATTTTCATCCCAAAAGGGTCTGCCGGACCGCCCGCTCCCACCTGCAGCATGAAAAATGCCTACCGCCCGCTCCCACCTGCAGCATGAAAAATGCCTACCGCCCACTCCCACCGGCAGCATGAAACATGCCTACCGCCCGCTCCCACCCGCAGCATGAAAAATGCCTACCGCCCACTCCCACCTGCAGCATGAAAAATGCCTACCGCCCGCTCCCACCTGCAGCATGAAAAATGCCTACCGCCCGCTCCCACTCGCAGCATGAAAAATGCCTACCGCTCCCACTCCCACTCGCAGCATGAAAAATGCCTACCGCTCCCACTCCAACCGCAGCATGAAAAATGCCTACTGCCCGCTCCCACCCGCAGCATGAAAAATGCCTACTGCCCGCTCCCACCCGCAGCATGAAAAATGCCTACCGCCCGCTCCCACTCGCAGCATGAAAAATTCCCACCGCTCCCACTCGCAGCATGAAAAATGCCTACCGCTCCCACTCGCAGCATGAAAAATGCCTACCGCCCGCTCCCACTTGCAGCATGAAAAATGCCTACCGCCCGCTCCCACTCGCAGCATGAAAAATGCCTACCGCTCCCACTCGCAGCATGAAAAATGCCTACCGCCCGCTCCCACTCGCAGCATGAAAAATGCCTACCGCCCGCTCCCACTCGCAGCATGAAAAATGCCTACCGCCCGCTCCCACCTGCAGCATGAAAAATGCCTACCGCCCGCTCCCACACGCAGCATGAAAAATGCCTACCGCCCGCTCCCACTCGCAGCATGAAAAACGCCTACCGCCCACTCCCACCCGCAGCATGAAAAATGCCTACCGCCCGCTCCCACTCGCAGCATGAAAAATGCCTACCGCCCGCTCCCACTCGCAGCATGAAAAATGCCTACCGCCCGCTCCCACTCGCAGCATGAAAAACGCCTACCGCCCACTCCCACACGCAGCATGAAAAATGCCTACCGCCCGCTCCCACTCGCAGCATGAAAAATGCCTACCGCCCGCTCCCACTCGCAGCATGAAAAATGCCTACCGCCCGCTCCCACTCGCAGCATGAAAAATGCCTACCGCTCCCACTCCCACTCGCAGCATGAAAAATGCCTACCGCTCCCACTCCCACCCGCAGCATGAAAAATGCCTACTGCCCGCTCCCACCCGCAGCATGAAAAATGCCTACCGCCCGCTCCCACCCGCAGCATGAAAAATGCCTACCGCCCGCTCCCACTCGCAGCATGAAAAATGCCCACCGCTCCCACTCCCACTCGCAGCATGAAAAATGCCTACCGCTCCCACTCGCAGCATGAAAAATG
This sequence comes from Oncorhynchus clarkii lewisi, assembly GCF_045791955.1. Classification (NCBI taxonomy): domain Eukaryota; kingdom Metazoa; phylum Chordata; class Actinopteri; order Salmoniformes; family Salmonidae; genus Oncorhynchus; species Oncorhynchus clarkii. The sequence continues at coordinate 30,305 of NW_027258769.1, read as the reverse complement.
CCTACCGCCCGCTCCCACTCGCAGCATGAAAAATGCCTACCGCCCGCTCCCACTCGCAGCATGAAAAACGCCTACCGCCCGCTCCCACACGCAGCATGAAAAACGCCTACCGCCCACTCCCACACGCAGCATGAAAAATGCCTACCGCCCGCTCCCACTCGCAGCATGAAAAATGCCTACCGCCCGCTCCCACACGCAGCATGAAAAACGCCTACCGCCCACTCCCACACGCAGCATGAAAAATGCCTACCGCTCCCACTCGCAGCATGAAAAATGCCTACTGCCCGCTCCCACCCGCAGCATGAAAAATGCCTACTGCCCGCTCCCACCCGCAGCATGAAAAATGCCTACCGCCCGCTCCCACTCGCAGCATGAAAAATGCCCACCGCTCCCACTCGCAGCATGAAAAATGCCTACCGCTCCCACTCGCAGCATGAAAAATGCCTACCGCCCGCTCCCACTCGCAGCATGAAAAATGCCTACCGCTCCCACTCGCAGCATGAAAAATGCCTACCGCCCGCTCCCACTCGCAGCATGAAAAATGCCTACCGCCCGCTCCCACTCGCAGCATGAAAAATGCCTACCGCCCGCTCCCACCTGCAGCATGAAAAATGCCTACCGCCCGCTCCCACACGCAGCATGAAAAATGCCTACCGCCCGCTCCCACTCGCAGCATGAAAAACGCCTACCGCCCACTCCCACACGCAGCATGAAAAATGCCTACCGCCCGCTCCCACTCGCAGCATGAAAAATGCCTACCGCCCGCTCCCACTCGCAGCATGAAAAATGCCTACCGCCCGCTCCCACTCGCAGCATGAAAAACGCCTACCGCCCACTCCCACACGCAGCATGAAAAATGCCTACCGCCCGCTCCCACTCGCAGCATGAAAAATGCCTACCGCCCGCTCCCACTCGCAGCATGAAAAATGCCTACCGCCCGCTCCCACTCGCAGCATGAAAAATGCCTACCGCTCCCACTCCCACTCGCAGCATGAAAAATGCCTACCGCTCCCACTCCCACCCGCAGCATGAAAAATGCCTACGGCCCGCTCCCACCCGCAGCATGAAAAATGCCTACCGCCCGCTCCCACCCGCAGCATGAAAAATGCCTACCGCCCGCTCCCACTCGCAGCATGAAAAATGCCCACCGCTCCCACTCCCACTCGCAGCATGAAAAATGCCTACCGCTCCCACTCGCAGCATGAAAAATGCCTACCGCCCGCTCCCACTCGCAGCATGAAAAATGCCTACCGCCCGCTCCCACACGCAGCATGAAAAACGCCTACCGCCCGCTCCCACACGCAGCATGAAAAACGCCTACCGCCCACTCCCACACGCAGCATGAAAAATGCCTACCGCCCGCTCCCACTCGCAGCATGAAAAATGCCTACCGCCCGCTCCCACACGCAGCATGAAAAACGCCTACCGCCCACTCCCACACGCAGCATGAAAAATGCCTACCGCTCCCACCCGCAGCATGAAAAATGCCTACCGCCCGCTGCCACTCGCAGCATGAAAAATGCCCACCGCTCCCACTCCCACTCGCAGCATGAAAAATGCCTACCGCTCCCACTCGCAGCATGAAAAATGCCTACCGCCCGCTCCCACTCGCAGCATGAAAAATGACTACCGCCCGCTCCCACTCGCAGCATGAAAAACACCTACCGCCCGCTCCCACACGCAGCATGAAAAATGCCTACCGCCCGCTCCCACTCGCAGCATTAAAAACGCCTACCGCCCACTCCCACTCGCAGCATGAAAAACGCCTACCGCCCGCTCCCACTCGCAGCATGAAAAACGCCTACCGCCCACTCCCACACGCAGCATGAAAAATGCCTACCGCCCGCTCCCACTCGCAGCATGAAAAATGCCTACCGCCCGCTCCCACTCGCAGCATGAAAAATGCCTACCGCCCGCTCCCACTCGCAGCATGAAAAACGCCTACCGCCCACTCCCACACGCAGCATGAAAAATGCCTACCGCCCGCTCCCACTCGCAGCATGAAAAATGCCTACCGCCCGCTCCCACTCGCAGCATGAAAAATGCCTACCGCCCGCTCCCACTCGCAGCATGAAAAATGCCTACCGCTCCCACTCCCACTCGCAGCATGAAAAATGCCTACCGCTCCCACTCCCACCCGCAGCATGAAAAATGCCTACTGCCCGCTCCCACCCGCAGCATGAAAAATGCCTACCGCCCGCTCCCACCCGCAGCATGAAAAATGCCTACCGCCCGCTCCCACTCGCAGCATGAAAAATGCCCACCGCTCCCACTCCCACTCGCAGCATGAAAAATGCCTACCGCACCCACACTCAGCAAGAAAAAAGACTACCGCCCGCACCCACACGCAGCATGAAAAATGCCTACCGCCCGCTCCCACTCGCAGCATGAAAAACGCCTACCGCCCGCTCCCACACGCAGCATGAAAAACGCCTACCGCCCACTCCCACACGCAGCATGAAAAATGCCTACCGCCCGCTCCCACTCGCAGCATGAAAAATGCCTACCGCCCGCTCCCACACGCAGCATGAAAAACGCCTACCGCCCACTCCCACACGCAGCATGAAAAATGCCTACCGCTCCCACTCGCAGCATGAAAAATGCCTACCGCCCGCTGCCACTCGCAGCATGAAAAATGCCCACCGCTCCCACTCCCACTCGCAGCATGAAAAATGCCTACCGCTCCCACTCGCAGCATGAAAAATGCCTACCGCCCGCTCCCACTCGCAGCATGAAAAATGCCTACCGCCCGCTCCCACTCGCAGCATGAAAAACACCTACCGCCCGCTCCCACACGCAGCATGAAAAATGCCTACCGCCCGCTCCCACTCGCAGCATGAAAAATGCCTACCGCTCCCACTCCCACTCGCAGCATGAAAAATGCCTACCGCTCCCACTCCCACCCGCAGCATGAAAAATGCCTACCGCTCCCACTCGCAGCATGAAAAATGCCTACCGCCCGCTCCCACTCGCAGCATGAAAAATGCCTACCGCCCGCTCCCACCTGCAGCATGAAAAATGCCTACCGCCCGCTCCCACTCGCAGCATGAAAAATGCCTACCGCCCGCTCCCACTCGCAGCATGAAAAATGCCTACCGCCCGCTCCCACTCGCAGCATGAAAAATGCCCACCGCTCCCACTCGCAGCATGAAAAATGCCCACCGCTCCCACTCGCAGCATGAAAAATGCCTACCGCTCCCACTCGCAGCATGAAAAATGCCTACCGCCCGCTCCCACTCGCAGCATGAAAAATGCCTACCGCCCGCTCCCACTCGCAGCATGAAAAATGCCCACCGCTCCCACTCGCAGCATGAAAAATGCCCACCGCTCCCACTCGCAGCATGAAAAATGCCTACCGCTCCCACTCGCAGCATGAAAAATGCCTACCGCCCGCTCCCACTCGCAGCATGAAAAATGCCCACCGCTCCCACTCGCAGCATGAAAAATGCCCACCGCTCCCACTCGCAGCATGAAAAATGCCTACCGCTCCCACTCGCAGCATGAAAAATGCCTACCGCCCGCTCCCACTCGCAGCATGAAAAATGCCTACCGCCCGCTCCCACTCGCAGCATAAAAAATGCCTACCGCCCGCTCCCCCCGCAGCATGAAAAATGCCTACCGCCCGCAATGATCTGTCGGTGCAGCCCTCTACTCAACACATCCTGTGGAATAAGCACATTCATAACTGTTTTATAACACCTCAGGTTAATGTAACGTTACTAAAGGTGTCTGTACACACTCTATAAAGGCATATGACATGGTTATGATGCCCATCATGCCATTTCATTTAGTAATGTGACAGAGAGGTTGGTTAATTATAAAACGCCTCTATAATACCCTTTATAACTGGTAATCTATAACACACTTTACACTATTTAAAATGACTTACGACAGTTCATGACACATTTTATAATGTATGAAGGCTTAACGAATGCATGAATAAGGACACCTACAGTAAAGTGTTTTGACTCAGTTGCGATCAGTTTTGGGGTTTCAAAACATTTTCTTTAAAACCTGTGTGATCTGTGCAGTTCAAGGCAATATTCAGTTGAAGCTACACCACCAGAGAGCTAATCTAAGGTTGATTTATATGGTTTAGCCAGTTTAAAGTTGCTGTATGGCATCACATTATTGATGGGGTTTTATACTGTACATATAATGTTAAATAAACCTGAATCTGAACCGTTCATTTAGGAAATGCTCTGTTACCATTTAAACAGGACTACATAAAAACGTTTAAGGTGATGTCCTGGATTGGTCTGACTGATGAAGATAGAGAGGGTCTCTGGACGTGGGTGGACAACACACAGCTAACTACAGCAGAGTGAGAGATGTGTCCATATGGTCCTGAATCCAATCATGGCAGACAATAGATTTTCAGATTTTTAAAACACTTCTGTAGAGTGAGCAAACTTGTGTCTTGTCTTGCCTGTGTAGGTACTGGTATCCCGGTGAACCGAATGGTGGAAGAGAGGAGAACTGTGGAATGATTTGGATGAATTATGATGCCTGGAATGACGCCTCGTGCTCTGCAGCGCTCCCCTGGATATGTGAGAAATATGCATATCGTTAGGTTCTAAAAGGACCTAGTAGAACTCACGACGATTAGTCAAACTTTAACCACGTTTATTCACCCATTGGGTCATACAATTGCATAAGACAAAGACATGGTTCCATCAATGGTAGTATATATACACCCCAATTTGGCTGACGTCCTCCTCTCTAAACGTAACTTCCTGCCTAGCAAAAAATATGTAAAGTGATACGGGCAATAAACTATTACTTCTCCTTTAACATGACCTGACCTTCACTAATCCACAGCTCGCCACCATTATCAGTCACTGCAGTCATGTAATATCCTCTACTCAGGACCTCCCAAATCCCCCTGGCTCCTATCCAACCTTCATTGACCCAATGATATACATTCCTCCTACAGATACCCCTTAACTTCTGGTGTAGAAACCAGATTATGGCACTCCTCATGTCTCTAGCATAATTGATGATTAACAATATTTAAAGTTTAGAAATCCGAACCCATCAATATGCTTAAGAGACGCAGCTCATATAATCTATGCATGCATACACGGCCTACCTGAGTGATCTAGTTGAACCGCTCTACTCAGCAAATTCACCAGTCGTTCACCAATTCACCTGTAAATGACAGTCGTCTCTATGAGCTCATTCACAAAGATCATGTCACTCTCTGTATCACACCTGCTGTCTCCCTTCCACCACGCCCTGCACAGTGGAGTCATCATTACTTAGCCTGAGCTGACCAAGGACTGTACACAGTGTGACACTTTATTTATACACTGCAATTGAGAAAAATTTGTCGACATTGTTAGCCATAGAGTAGTTTGTTGTTTTATGTTTTTATTTTGCATTGTCAGTTTATTTTTTGATTGCTGTTGAGACAACTTTTATCACGTGATTATGTATTTCTTGACCTGCCTTATGATATACTTTAATACTGTGTGCTGTTTTTTAGTCTTGGGCTAATAAAAGGAAATACATAACTTCAGATAAATGCTCTGTTCCATTATATCCACACTATATTAGAGATACATGGCCGTGCCAGAGTCTGGTGAAGCGGTCCAAACTCCTGACTCTAGACCACACATGCCCCCAGAGTGTGTCTACATCCTTTCTGACCCTCTCTATGGTAATCTCCCAAACTTCATCTTCATCCGTTCTGTTATAAAAAATAATACAATACATTTCCCACTGACTGTGAGAAACTCTAGCTCCTCCACTCTGAGGTAATAGAAACAGATCTCCAGACCTGTGTAGAGTAGATCAGATAGCAGTTCTCCCCAGTCCTGTGTAGAGTAGATCAGATAGCAGTTCTCTCCAGTCCTGTGTAGAGTAGATCAGATAGCAGTTCTCTCCAGTCCTGTGTAGAGTAGATCAGATAGCAGTTCTCTCCAGTCCTGTATAGAGTAGATCAGATAGCAGTTCTCTCCAGTCCTGTGTAGAGTAGATCAGATAGCAGTTCTCTCCAGTCCTGTGTAGAGTAGATCAGATAGCAGTTCTCTCCAGTCCTGTATAGAGTAGATCAGATAGCAGTTCTCTCCAGTCCTGTGTAGAGTAGATCAGATAGCAGTTCTCTCCAGTCCTGTGTAGAGTAGATCAGATAGCAGTTCTCTCCAGTCCTGTGTAGAGTAGATCAGACAGCAGTTCTCTCCAGTCCTGTGTAGAGTAGATCAGACAGCAGTTCTCTCCAGTCCTGTGTAGAGTAGATCAGATAGCAGTTCTCCCCAGTCCTGTGTAGAGTAGATCAGATAGCAGTTCTCTCCAGTCCTGTGTAGGGTAGATCAGATAGCAGTTCTCTCCAGTCCTGTGTAGAGTAGATCAGATAGCAGTTCTCTCCAGTCCTGTGTAGAGTAGATCAGACAGCAGTTCTCTCCAGTCCTGTGTAGAGTAGATCAGATAGCAGTTCTCTCCAGTCCTGTGTAGAGTAGATCAGATAGCAGTTCTCCCCAGTCCTGTGTAGAGTAGATCAGATAGCAGTTCTCTCCAGTCCTGTGTAGAGTAGATCAGATAGCAGTTCTCTCCAGTCCTGTGTAGGGTAGATCAGATAGCAGTTCTCTCCAGTCCTGTGTAGAGTAGATCAGATAGCAGTTCTCTCCAGTCCTGTGTAGAGTAGATCAGATAGCAGTTCTCTCCAGTCCTGTGTAGAGTAGATCAGATAGCAGTTCTCTCCAGTCCTGTGTAGAGTAGATCAGATAGCAGTTCTCTCCAGTCCTGTGTAGAGTAGATCAGACAGCAGTTCTCTCCAGTCCTGTTCTTTTGTGTAACCAGCTGTCATATCTGTTCCGTCCACTAGGGACGTTTTCCTTTATGATATCATTTGTAATCAAGGTATGATTCATTCTGTGTATATGTAATTCTGTGTGATTAGTTAGGTATTTAGTAAATAAATAAACCCAATTTTGTATTGCTGATTCAACTTGTTAGCCAGGGTTCGTGAAAATAACCAAGAATTTACAACTTTCAGATGAGACTGAAATAAGGTGGCGATTATTTATTGACTGCTATTGATGTAAAATATTACTAGGTCTTTAAGAGTTTATTCAGAAGATAACAGCTCTATAAATATTATTTAATGGTGCCCCGATTTTCTAGTTAATTACATTTACATGATTAGCTCAATCAGGTGATATTAATTACAGAGAACGGATTTTATAGAATAGCATGTCATATCACTTCATCCGGCATAGCCAAAGACACGACAGTACAAACAAACATACACGCACACAGCATGTTGGCATGCACAACAGACAGACACACACAGGTGCTCTCAGGTAAACATACACGTATATAAGAACACACTCTGAGCAGAAAAACAAGGCATGACAAACACCCTAACAGTGAACGTACTGCACAGCCATTTACACTGAATGTTCCATTAACATAGAACCTGTGATCAGGTGTTCCTCCTGTTCCCAGAACTACATTGAGGGGCTGTCCCTTACTACAACACAATGGAAAACACCACCTCTCACTTCCTATATACTGGTGATTAGTGGAAGTGTTCTGTTCTCTGAAAACCCTTGAGAGTACAGACAGATATTCAATAAAACACAGAGATAGGAGCATTAAGATGGGAGGAGAAGGAAGAGAAGGAGGAAGAGGAGGCATTCTTTTAGCACACACTCACCCCTCTGCCAGGTATGAGTGAGGCAGACCTGGGTTCAAATAGTATTTTAAATCTTTCAAATAATTTTAGTGTTTGCTTAGGCAAGCCTGGAGTGACATTTAACTTTTTTTATTCTATTGGTTCCATTGCTCCAGGCAATCTCAATCAAGCCCAGATAAAGTATTTGAACTCAGTCTGGAGTGAGGAAAGACACGTGGACACAGTGGCGTCCTATAGAAAGTCTACAGGTGTTTCACAGTCAGACAGTGACTGTAATTCCTTGACCCTTTATGTAAATGAGGATAAAAAGAAAGTGACTCAAAATAATCAAACAAGTAGTATATACACAGAGTAGGGTACTGTACACACACGCACCTGCGAACACACACACACCTATATTAGATGTACCAGACCTGCTTGTCATGTCTTACTGGAATACACAGCTCTTTGTGAGTCATTCATTCATATCTGATGTGGTGTTTCCCTAGGAAACTGTGTAGATGGCTCCCAACAGAGAAGACCGAATTGCTAAGACACAATTCCTGGAACAACTCACCATTTTCTCAAATCTTCACAAAATGTAAAAAAAACACATCCAAAGGTACAAAAATCTAACTTCTGGGTCCCAATTAAAACGTTGCCCTCAGACAACACACACAAGCTGTTAAAAACACAGACTACATGAATGTTTGTTACACACTGGAGGGATTCATTCAAGACACTGCTACCAAAATGTTTAGAATAGGTTCTCAGAGAAATAATTTGGAACTTCACAGCACTAACTATCCAGATATCCCTTTCAGGAACACCCTGGTGAGACATTCAAAACACTACTGTAGTAAATACCTCTTACGTTAGTGGATAAGGTAATATTACTGTATAGGCTGTTTGATCAAAAACCTGACCTTTGAAATGTCACACTGACAAAACATGTAAGGAAGAGTCCATGCACAGTAAAATACCCAATTTCCAAAAGCTTTATTTCCAAACGGAGCAAATGTACAGGTTACTCAGCATCAGCGTTCTCATCACCTCTTCCCAGGTCTGGGTCAGGCCATAATGTCTCATCAACGTCACGCATTATGTTTGCTCTTGCCAGGCAGCATGGGAAAAATGCTCTTGTGTGCCTTAGAAAACCCTAGAGACTCCACAGACACATCCCCACAGGCGTCCACCATTGCCCCCAGGAGGTTTTGCTGTGTGTAAGGGTTGTAGTCATATACACTCCACCGCCATGCTGAGAAATTCATCAGAAATTGGGAATATGCTGGCAAAAAAAAAGAACGCTGAACCTGGGGTGGTCATTGAACCAGGCGTGAACCAGAGTAGCCTGATGGAAACTCACATTATCCCAAATGACAACATATTGGGATTGCTCTGGTTGCCCTGGTTGCTCTGGTTGCCCTGGTTGCCCTGGTTGCTCTGGTTGCCCTGGTTGCTCTGGTTGCTCTGGTTGCCCTGGCTCCCCCTCCTGTTGAAGAATGTTATTGTGCAGCTGATCTAGAAATTGAAGGAGTTGTGCCGTGTTGTATGGACCCACTTTGACATTGCTGATGGCTGCACATAGGGTGACGTTTCTTCCCCTCTGACCAGGAACTTGTATGATGGCACGGTGACCAATGACGTTGAGCCCCTTTTGCGCCTTTTTGTTAGGTTGAACAATGCATCGTCGATGAAGATAAACTCCTATGGGTCAGCCATTGCACCCAGCCCCATGATTCTCTACAGAAGTCCAAAAACATGCATTTTACTGTACTACAAATACAGCACTCTAGTGTACTACTGTACTGGAATGAAAGATTGTGTATTGCAGTTACTGTAACAGTACTGTATTGATATGCTGGAGAGATGGGCCATACTCTACATGCTGTACAAATTCTGTACAGTATAGCAATTACCTGCACATATTGGAATCATTGCTCCTTAACTCTGTTTGAATTTCTTTCAAAAGGAACACAGTACAGCTGCTTTGTCCTTATGTGATTCTACTGAACGATCCGGTCATGCTGATGCTGTCAATTCCTTGGAAGACTATCTGGTCTTCAACTATTTGGGTTTGAATTTCCCTCGAACTGGTGACATTACTAGCAATCACCATATTCACCAGGGCAATCTCCTGCTCAGCTGTGAGAAGTCTCCGCCTACCTCCAATAGATGGCCACCTCTCAGTTCTTCAAAAATGAAACCTGACCATTACTGAACTATGGTCATCCATTACTGTGGTAAAAACTACACTGAGAGCAGAGTGGAGATTCAGTCTATATGCACTACAACATTACATGTATCACAGTAACAACAAGGAAAATTACCTGTTTTGCCTTCTGAAAGTACGAACATTGGATGCAACCGTGTAATAGCTTAGGTTGAGTTGCACTAGCTGTCCAGCTACTCTCATGGTCCTCCCATCTATGAGCACATGATGAACTAGGGTGTCACGGATTTCATCTAAGATTACTTGTTGTTGTGGTTGTCATTGTCGTCCTCTTTCTCCATGTTGTCTTGCAACTTCGGCATTTTTAGGATCCATTGTTCCAAAGAACGTGGACATGCCTCTAGGCTCTATTTATTGATCCTGCAATTCTGATTGGTGTGTTAACAATTTTGAGACTTAGTGTTTGCACCTGGAGAAAGGTGTGCACTTTGAGTTTAATTTGTGATGACTTGAGTTAATTATATTCAGAGCATGTCTGCTGAATTAATATATTGTCACACCCTGATCTGTTTCACCTGTCCTTATGATTATCGCCACCCCCTCCAGGTGTCTCCCATCTTCCCCATTATCCCCTGTGTATATATACCTGTGTTCTCTGTATGTCCGTTGCCAGTTCGTCTTGTTTGTCAAGTCAACCAGCGGTTTGTGTCTCAGCTCCTGCTTTTTCCAGCCTCTCCTTTTTGCGACCTCCTGGTTTTGAGCCTGTCCTGATTCCGAGCCTACTTGCCTGACTACTCTGCCTGACCCTGACCCCGAGCCTGCCTGCTGACCTGCACCTTTGTTCCCCTCTGGATTACTGACCTCTGCATACAGGAACCCATTTCTGTGTTTAAGCAAATGAGAACTGTAATCTCACTCTAGACTTCTCTTTGTGTAGAGAAGAACCTGACTGGACTGCCTGGAATCACCTAATTGACCAGGAAAGGCAAACAGGAAATTCAGATTGTTTGAACAGTGACTGTAATAACCTTTTCCTTGTTAACCCACCTGACACACTTCTGCCAGTAACAGAGGTCATGGTTAATGTTACCCAATGACTGCTGTGGTGTCACTGTATAACATAACAGATAAGACAGGACCATAGTCAATTATCAACCTTCAACAGAGTGTGTAACGGATGTCGTCTGGAGATAGAGAGGAGGACCAAGGTGCAGCGTGGTAAGTGTCCATATTCTTTAATAAAGTACTTGAACACTGAAACAATAAATAAAATGACAAACGAACAGTCCTGAATGGTGCTGGAAAAATAAATAAATAAATAAATAAATAAACACCCACGAAACCCAGGTGGAAAAAGGCTACCTAAGTATGATTCTCAATCAGAGACAACTAACGTCACCTGCCTCTGATTGAGAACCATACTAGGCCGAACACAAAAACCCACATAGAAAACAAACAGACTGCCCACCCCAACTCAAGCCCTGACCATACTAAAACAAAGACAAAACAAAGGAACTAAGGTCAGAACGTGACAGAGTGTATAGAATGACGGCCGTGTTGTACTGTGACAACACAGGATTAAGGTGTCCATATTAGGATAGAAAAAAAGTCCTGCTAAAATTGAGGCTATCTGAAATAGCTGAGATTGAGTCTGTCCTAATATGGACACGGTACAGTATGTTTGTCAATGGAGCAGGAGCTTGAATGGGACGTGGTGACTCACTGTGTGATCAGCACTAGAGATATAAGCTGCGTCCGAAAAAACATCCTATTCCCTTTATAGTGCACTACCTTTGACCAGGGCCCATAGGGACAGCAGTGCACTACATAGGTAATATGATGCCATCTGGGACACAACCATACTATGGTTCTGCCCTGCCCTGTTGACAACCTCTCAGCTTTGAAAGCTTACTTATATTTTTCCTTTGTAAAATATAACTTTATTGTTCCCTAAAGGGGAACTTCAGGGAACTACAACTTTTTGCCCCCCCTCACAGACATTCTGTAATATACTATATCAGTGACTGATCTCACACTGCTAATAACCTCACAACTCTCCAGTCAGTAATGGAAATAATATCAATGGTATGTCTGTTCCGTTCCATTCCTCTGTCCCCTCTTCTCTGTCACTCTCCCTTAAGTGAGTGAGAGAGAGAGAGACAGACAGACAGACAGACAGAGAGACAGACAGACAGACAGACAGACAGACAGACAGACAGACAGACAGACAGACAGACAGACAGACAGTGAAAATAGAGAAACAGAAAGAGAAACAGAAAGAGAAACAGAAAGAGAGCGACGGGCCTAGGGTGTGAAAATCCAAAGAGGTTGGACCAACTCTGTGTTTAATAACATTACAGTACAGAGCCTCTGTTTACCGTAACACTTGGCCTGGCTCCGGGTATGGAGCCTCAGTGTAAAGTCTGCCCCACCCCACCCCTTCAGCTCAGCGCTGGCAGGAACAGCAACAATGAGCTCATGGCTGTTTGGCTCTTCCCACCCTGCATGGCTTAACTTTAGTTCCCATCTCTCTGGGGGCACATAGCTGGTTCCTGTTCATTAGGTTACACCATAGCAAAATGTTTAGCAACGGAAACTATACATGTGCATGTCTTACTGGTATATCTTATTGGTAGTCCCTCCCTGTTTCAGTCTGTTCCGTTTGGTGCCTAATAAATATGACTGAGAGCCTACATTGACTTTTAGGGCCCCGCTGGGCTGAAGTGGGACGGATGGGTGAAGTACTGATATCCCTCCCGGGATGCATTTCATTTCAAGTGCCTCATTCAAAATGTCTTAAAATGCATCTCCCCTTCCTCGCTTCCTTGAAGTAATAACTGATCTGACATGACATAGTTGGTGAATGCAATCTGCTTACACCAGGTTCTCCATGTCAGATCAGCAATAACTTCAAGAAAGAGAAGAAGGAAAGAAACAATTTATGACTATTCCAACAGGGCCAAAGAGTGACAGAGATGTCTCCTCCCCTCTGCCCTTAGATAGAGAAAGAACGAGAGGGAGAAGAGAGAGACATGTAAAGAGACAGAAAGACAGAAGGTATACTATACTATATACAGTGACAAAAAGTATGTGAAGAGAAAGAGAGACAGAACGAGAGGGAGAAGAGAGAGACATGTAAAGAGACATGTAAAGAGACATGTCAAGAGACATATAGTCAGCTGACTTTCCCCTTGTCCCTTCTAACATCTCTGTGAACAAAACTTCAGACAGAGCAAAACAAAGGGCCATTTCAGAGCAACTCCAGAGTGCAGGGAAAGTTCAGAAGGGTCATTGAGTCTACAAAATGAATCACTAGTCACTTCATACAATGCCACTCTAAATAATGCAACTTTAAAAATGTTTACATATCTTATGTTACTCATATCACAAGTATATACTGTATTTTATACGCTCTATTGCACCTTGCCTATGCCGTTCGGCCATCGCTCATCGTACATGTACATATTCTCATTCACCCCTTTAGATTTGTGTGTGCTAGGTAGTTGTTGTGTAGTTGTTAGATAACTTGTTAGATGTTACTGCACTGTCGGAACTAGAAGCACAAGCATTTTGCTACACTCGCATTAACATCTGTTAACCATGTGTATGTGACAAATAAAATGTGATTTGATTTGAGTCAGGTGACGGTAAACACTGGGAAATATAATAACGCTTTACAGGAGAACTGTAAGGACTCCTGGGATCTGGTCATTCACAAAGCGTCTCAGAGTGTGATCAGTTTCGCCTATTAGAGCATAATGAATAAGATTATATGGACGTGGGGGGGACCTGATCCTAGATCAGCCCACAACACTCTCTGTGATGATCCTAACTTGGCATCAGGACATCAGTGCCTTACACTGAAGTGTGAACACATAATGGGTTCTGAAGGACATACCCGACCATTTGGCATCTGCTACGTGGGGGTGACGTGACCATTAACACATTCTTAGCCAAAGATAACAGCAGAGGTTGGAAATTAATGTATCAAATATTTTCCTGGAGTTGTGCCCACCCCAAACAGTAGCAGGCTAGCAGCAGCAGCAGTAGTGCCTGGCCTGCCTGCAACAACTGAGGGGGAAGCTAGCCAGGAGAGGGGTCAGAGACAGGGGCAAGGAGGGGGGCGAGGGACACAATGTGACTGACTACAATGTGGGCACACCCTGCTGCCAGGCTTTACCAAGCCAGCTGTACCCTCGGGTTTTACTTCCCTGACACATTTAGAGGTAGCCTGGTCCCTGATCTGTTTGTGCTGTCTTGACAATGTCATGCAAAGACAATGACCATAGGAGTTGGCAAGACAGCACAAACATATCTGGGACCAGGCTAGGAGTTGGTAAGACAGCACAAACATATCTGGGACCAGGCTAGGAGTTGGCAAGACAGCACAAACAAATCTGGGACCAGGCTAGGAGTTGGTAAGACAGCACAAACAAATCTGGGACCTTACCAATGTAATTAGAGCAGTAAAAATACATGTTTTGTCATACCTGTGGTATATCGTCTGATATACAACGGCTGTCAGCCAATCAACATTCAGGGCTCGAACCATCCAGTTTACAAGAGACCGTATGACAAAGCATTTATTTTAACTTCTCTAATTATGTTGGTAACCATTTTATAATAGCAATAGGGCACCTCGGGGGATTGTGATATATGGCCGATATACCACGGCTAAGGGCTGTATCCAGGTACTCTGCGTTGTATCGCGCATAAGAGCAGACCTTAGCCATGGTATATTGGCCATATACCACACCCCCTCGGGCCATATTGCTTAATTAGAACATAAATTAAATAATAAGGCCTTCTAATACAAATACACACGAGGGGAATGAGTTATCCTGTTTCACAAATGTTTTAGAACACCTACTTATTCAAGGGTTTTTCTATATTTTTTTACTATTTTCTACATTGTAGAATAATAGTGAAGACATCAAAACTATGAAATAACACATATGGAATCATGTAGTAACCGAAAAAGTGTTAAACAAATCAAAATATATTTTATATTAGAGACTCTTCAAATAGCCACCCTTTGCCTTGATGACCGCTTTGCACACTCTTGGCATTCTCTCAACCAGCTTCATGAGGTAGTCACCTGGAATGCATTTCAAGTAACAGGTGTGCCTTGTTAAAAGTTAATTTGTTTAATGTGTTTGAGCCAATCAGTTGTGTTGTGACACACGTTCTAAAACGTTTGATCGGTAGTGTGTCTCTTTCTCAAAAAATATGTTGTGCCGTACTTTCTGTCCCTGATCTTAATCTCTGACCCTGATCTTAATTTCTGACCCTGATCTTAATCTCTGACCCTGATCTTAATCTCTGACCCTGATCTTAATCTCTGACCCTGATCTTAATTTCTGACCCTGATCTTAATCTCTGACTCTGATCTTAATCTCTGTCCCTGATCTTAATCTCTGACCCTGATCTTAATCTCTGACCCTGATCTTAATCTCTGACCCTGATCTTAATTTCTGACCCTGATCTTAATCTCTGACTCTGATCTTAATCTCTGACCCTGATCTTAATTTCTGTCCCTGATCTTAATCTCTGACCCTGATCTTAATTTCTGACCCTGATCTTAATCTCTGACTCTGATCTTAATCTCTGTCCCTGATCTTAATCTCTGACCCTGATCTTAATTTCTGTCCCTGATCTTAATCTCTGACCCTGATCTTAATTTCTGTCCCTGATCTTAATCTCTGACCCTGATCTTAATTTCTGTCCCTGATCTTAATTTCTGTCCCTGATCTTAATTTCTGTCCCTGATCTTAATCTCTGACCCTGATCTTAATTTCTGTCCCTGATCTTAATTTCTGTCCCTGATCTTAATCTCTGACTCTATTCTCATTTAGAATAGAACTGTGAATAAGTCTACCACTGTACACAGTCTGTTTGAATGACCCAGATTATAGTTGATACATTACTTTTTGGTGAATGCCGACAGCTGGTTGAGGCCAAAGGAGCGTGAACACAGGAATGAGTATACAGTGTTACCCTGACACCTAGTGGCAATAACATTGTCTAAGGCAGAGACAGTATTTCAGCATTTGTGAAATTGACGTTGAATTTGATTTCAGAAATGTAATTGTTTAAACCATTATATTTAAAAAGAGTCAGTATTTCTCTGAGAATAGATAGTAACAATCCTACACTACAGATGCATGCGTTCAACAGTTACTTTTCTAAATGCCTGTGCTGCAGCCAGCAACTGTACATCGTTAGTGTGACAAACTCTCTTGTTGGCACCAAGTTCATTAGCCATCATCTAGCAATAACCCATCAAATAAGAAAATACAAATAATTATAAACACTTTACAGGCTGTGGCGACAGGGAAACATATTAATTACCAATACTGGTATAATTAACCCTTGACCTCTATTACTCTAGCCTTGTGCCCCTCAGGCCAAACATATAGTCTAGGCTCTATAGGTGGGCCTAGAAAACCTTTCCACACAGGATCACCTTTTTGTTATTTCATCAGACAGTAATGAAACAGAGGAGAGATAGGTGAGTGGGAGGGACGGTCAGAAGGGAAGACAGGCATTGAACCCTGGTCTGATGTGGGGGAGCATATTGTTAGAGCAGACCACCGGCTCTGCACACACAGAGGAATACCCTTTGACCTTTCAAGAAAAAAGTGGATGTAAATTAAATATGTAGCAGCATCAAGTCCTCTTCTACAGCACTTTCACAACGATGCCATGTTATTATTGTTATTACTATAACATACAGGAAGAGACAGTTGCCAGACCATTGAATTGTTCCTCTGCTCCAGTTCTGTATGGAGGCCTGAGGGTGAGAGGGCAGGAGGGTTATAGGGGTTAGATGAGGGTTATAGAGGTTAGTGGAGGGTTATAGAGGGTTATAGAGGGTTATAGGGGTTAGGGGAAGGTCATAGGGGTTTGGGGACATGAGGACTACAGGGAGGATGTATAAATAAGAACAAAAGTGAAGGGTTATTGGGGTTAGGGGAGGGTTATAGAGGTTAGAGAAGGGTTATAGAGATTAGAGGAGGGTTATAGAGGGTTATAGAGGTTAGAGGAGGGTTATTGGGTTAGGGGAGGGTTATAGAGGTTAGAGGAGGGTTATTGGGTTAGGGGAGGGTTATAGAGGTTAGAGGAGGGTTATAGAAATTAGAGGGTTATAGGGGTTAGGGGAGGGTCACAGGGGTTAGGGAAGGGTCATATGGGTTAGGGGAGGGTCATAGAGGTTAGGGGAGGGTCATAGGGGTTAGGGGAGGGTCATATAGGTTAGGGGAGGGTTGTATGGTTTAGGGGAGGGTCATAGGGGTTAGGGGAGGGTTATAGGGGTTAGGGGAGGGTCATAGGGGTTAGTGGAGGGTCGTAGGGGTTAGGGGAGGGTCATAGAGGTTAGAGGAGGGTTATTGGGTTAGGGGAGGGTTATAGAGGTTAGAGGAGGGTTATTGGGTTAGGGGAGGGTTATAGAGGTTAGGGGAGGGTCATAGGGGTTAGGGAAGGGTCATATGTGTTAGGGGAGGGTCATAGGGGTTAGGGGAGGGTCATAGGGGTTAGGGGAGGGTCATAGAGGTTAGGGGAGGGTCATAGGGGTTAGGGGAGGGTCATAGAGGTTAGGGGAGGGTCATATGGTTTAGGGGAGGGTCATAGGGGTTAGGGGAGGGTTATAGGGGTTAGAGGAGGGTTATAGGGGTTAGGGGAGGGTCATAGGGGTTAGGGAAGGGTCATATGTGTTAGGGGAGGGTCATAGAGGTTAGGGGAGGGTCATAGGGGTTAGGGGAGGGTCATAGAGGTTAGGGGAGGGTCATAGGGTTTAGGGGAGGGTCATAGGGGTTAGGGGAGGGTTATAGGGGTTAGGGGAGGGTCATAGGGGTTAGGGGAGGGTCGTATGGGTTAGGGGAGGGTCATAGAGGTTAGGGGAGGGTCGTAGGGGTTAGGGGAGGGTCGTAGGGGTTAGGGGAGGGTCATAGGGGTTAGGGGGGGTCATAGAGGTTAGGGGAGGGTTGTAGGGGTTAGGGGAGGGTCATAGAGGTTATGGGAGGGTCATGGGGGTTAGGGGAGGGTCGTAGGGGTTAGGGGAGGGTCATATGGTTTAGGGGAGGGTCATAGGGGTTAGGGGAGGGTCATAGAGGTTGGATCATCCTTCCCTTGAAGCATGGCTCTTATCCCACCAGTGGTGCAACTATGGGTGTTATTTTTGGAAGACAAAAGGTAGCCTAGGAGCAGTGGTATGACTAATTTAAAATGATGTACATTTTAGGACAGCCTCACATCTCACCGGAAATATGGTGTCTCCTACTACCATTGTTTAATATCATTTTTTTAGGGACAGTATACAACAACCAACAACAGATGGCAGGTGTTTTAGTGCTAGATTCAGCTAGAGCACATTTTCATCTGTCATAGTTCCTGTCCAGTGGATGCATTTTCTCTATATATTTATTTTTTATCACTTAAAGTTATGGGAATCAAAAGTACTTACAAAATGACAATAGGCTATAGAGAAATCCACATAGCTGGTCTGTGGAGATAAAGTGTCAGAAGGTGAGTGTAGCTGGTGCAATGAAGTGAGGCACAGGAGAGCAAAATTAGTGAGCAATGTACTTAACTCAGACAATAACGGCACAAGGTAAACAAATACACTTGACCAAAACCAACGGTAAATATTACGCACGGGTGAACACAGCACCCTTCAAAAAACCAGCCATCATGAACCGAACTGAACATAGAAATAATCAGGCACAACCAACATGGGGGAAACAGAGGGTTAAATGCATGGACATGTAATTGGATAATGAAAACCAGGTGTGTAGAAAATAAAGACAAAACCAATGGAAAATGAAAGATGGATTAGCGATGGCTAGAAGACCTGTGACGTCGACCGCCGAACGCCGCCCGTACAAGGAGAGGGACAGACCTCAGCGGAAGTCGTGACATGAAGTCTAACATGGGACAGCCACAGAACATTAAAATGCCAATTGTCCCAGTTAAATAAATCCTGAAGATGAGATAATTGGAGTGAATATCTTTTCTTAGTGACATTCTTCACTTATCTGAATTCAAGAAAGGAATCTGCCCTCTCAGATTTCCACAAGTGTTATAATGGTACCCAGACAACAATACTGGCCTGTTCTGGATGTTTGGCGGCAGAAGCCTCAGTGCTGGTACCGCAATGCATCATATGGGCAAGATCTGGTCCGAATGTGGAAGATGCACACTATGAAAGGATGCACTGGAACCTTTCTTATGGGCCAGCTCTGGCTTTTGCTGTGTAACTGCTGGGCCACTTTTAGGCCAATGGCAACCAGACCTGGCCCGTAAGTGGAAACTGGGCCGGGTGGTAAGTGGTAAATAGCCTAGTTTCCACCACCACAACACCAGTGGAAACTGGGCCGGGTGGTAAGTGGTAAATAGCCTAGTTTCCACCACCACAACACCAGTGGAAACTGGGCCGGGTGGTAAGTGGTAAATAGCCTAGTTTCCACCACCACAACACCAGTGGAAACTGGGCCGGGTGGTAAGTGGTAAATAGCCTAGTTTCCACCACCACAACACCAGTGGAAACTGGGCTGGGTGGTAAGTGGTAAATAGCCTAGTTTCCACCACCACAACACCAGTGGAAACTGGGCCGGGTGGTAAGTGGTAAATAGCCTAGTTTCCACCACCACAACACCAGTGGAAACTGGGCCGGGTGGTAAGTGGTAAATAGCCTAGTTTCCACCACCACAACACCAGTGGAAACTGGGCCGGGTGGTAAGTGGTAAATAGCCTAGTTTCCACCACCACAACACCAGTGGAAACTGGGCCGGGTGGTAAGTGGTAAATAGCCTAGTTTCCACCACCACAACACCAGTGGAAACTGGGCCGGGTGGTAAGTGGTAAATAGCCTAGTTTCCACCACCACAACACCAGTGGAAACTGGGCCGGGTGGTAAGTGGTAAATAGCCTAGTTTCCACCACCACAACACCAGTGGAAACTGGGCCGGGTGGTAAGTGGTAAATAGCCTAGTTTCCACCACCACAACACCAGGGGAAACTGGGCCGGGTGGTAAGTGGTAAATAGCCTAGTTTCCACCACCACAACACCAGGGGAAACTGGGCCGGGTGGTAAGTGGTAAATAGCCTAGTTTCCACCACCACAACACCAGGGGAAACTGGGCCGGGTGGTAAGTGGTAAATAGCCTAGTTTCCACCACCACAACACCAGGGGAAACTGGGCCGGGTGGTAAGTGGTAAATAGCCTAGTTTCCACCACCACAACACCAGTGGAAACTGGGCCGGGTGGTAAGTGGTAAATAGCCTAGTTTCCACCACCACAACACCAGGGGAAACTGGGCCGGGTGGTAAGTGGTAAATAGCCTAGTTTCCACCACCACAACACCAGGGGAAACTGGGCCGGGTGGTAAGTGGTAAATAGCCTAGTTTCCACCACCACAACACCAGGGGAAACTGGGCCGGGTGGTAAGTGGTAAATAGCCTAGTTTCCACCACCACAACACCAGGGGAAACTGGGCCGGGTGGTAAGTGGTAAATAGCCTAGTTTCCACCACCACAACACCAGTGGAAACTGGGCCGGGTGGTAAGTGGTAAATAGCCTAGTTTCCACCACCACAACACCAGGGGAAACTGGGCCGGGTGGTAAGTGGTAAATAGCCTAGTTTCCACCACCACAACACCAGTGGAAACTGGGCCGGGTGGTAAGTGGTAAATAGCCTAGTTTCCACCACCACAACACCAGGGGAAACTGGGCCGGGTGGTAAGTGGTAAATAGCCTAGTTTCCACCACCACAACACCAGTGGAAACTGGGCCGGGTGGTAAGTGGTAAATAGCCTAGTTTCCACCACCACAACACCAGTGGAAACTGGGCCGGGTGGTAAGTGGTAAATAGCCTAGTTTCCACCACCACAACACCAGTGGAAACTGGGCCGGGTGGTAAGTGGTAAATAGCCTAGTTTCCACCACCACAACACCAGTGGAAACTGGGCCGGGTGGTAAGTGGTAAATAGCCTAGTTTCCACCACCACAACACCAGTGGAAACTGGGCCGGGTGGTAAGTGGTAAATAGCCTAGTTTCCACCACCACAACACCAGTGGAAACTGGGCCGGGTGGTAAGTGGTAAATAGCCTAGTTTCCACCACCACAACACCAGTGGTGTAAAGTACTTCAGTAAAAACATTTTAAAATACTACTTAAGTCGTTTTTTGGGGGGTATCTGTACTTTACTTTATTATTTGTATTTTTAACTACTTTCACTTTTATTTCACCACATTCCTAAAGACAGTAATGAACTTTTAACTCAATGCATTTTCCCTAACACCCAAAAGTACTTTTGAATGCTTAGCAGGACAGGAAAATTGTCTAATTCACACACTCAAGAGAAAATTCCTAGTCATCCCTACTGCCTCTGATCTGGCGGACTCACTAAACACATGCTTTGTTTGTAAATTATGTCTTAGTGTTGGAGCGTGCCCCTGGCTTTTTTGTAAATAAAATAAAAAACAAGAAAATGGCGCCATCTGGTTTGCTTAATCTAAGGAATCTGAAATGATTTATACTTTAACTTTTGATACTTAAGTATATTTTAGCAATTACATTTACTTTTGATAGCTAAGTTTATTTAAAACCAAATACCTTCAGTAGTATTTTACTGGGTGACTTTCACTTTCACTTGAGTCATTTTCTATTAAGGTATCTTTACTTTTACTCTCCCGGAACTGGGTTTGAGAGGCACAAGAAGATATTGTTAAGGTATCTTTACTTTTACTCAAGTATGACAATTGTATACTTTTTGCACCACTGTAAGTTACATGTATCTCCAGGTGAGCCAGTGAGAGACAGTGGCATTCCCTTTTCACTGTTTTCCCAGTACCTGAAAAGGTACCTGGACAGAACGCTATAGTCTATCTCCTTATTGCTGAGTGCCAAGCAGATGTGCATCGGATGCCATTTCTACAGTTTTTGGTATGGTAATGATTGGTAATTGGTGCACGCATGAATCTATGTTTAAACATCTAATAGCCCGGCCCATTCCTACAGTCCTTCATCAGGCCAAGCCGAGAAAAATGTGAAGTCAAGATCAGCAGAAAGAGATTTGCAGATGCAATTTCTAAATGAACAACATGGGTGAAAGTGGATGGGTGCAGCAGAGTAGATGCTGGGGTTGGGTGGAGTATGAAGTGATGTTGAAACACCTGAATCAGGCGCAGAGTTACAAGCCTATCAGGCCAAATTATAAGTAGCCCGGCCTCACCTAGTCCAAACTAGGCTATTGTAGATATGGGCTGGATTTGGGCCATAATCATTTTGCTCTCTGGGTAAGGTACTTTGGTTTGTGGATGAGCTATTCTATACAAGTCTAGCCTCTAGACATTTTCTTCCCACTCCCGTCTGATTCAAGGGAAGCTATTAGAGGGGGGATAAAGCAATCTGAGCCCACAATTTTTGATTATATAACACTTGCATAGTGTTGGGTCTCACTGAGCGTTCCAGGTCCTTCTTTGCTAATTAACTCTTCATGTGGACTGGTTATAAAACAAAACCCAGCTTATTCACGCCCCTCCAGGGATCATGTCCCTCTGCACTTTATGAGACCAATCCATCTTGAGACGTGAGTTAGACCCCACTCTGAATCAGCACGGGAGACAGTGAGCCCACGTGACTCACTGAAGCGCCCAGCCAGCCAGCATAGATCTGGAAGTGGTATGAAATGCATAAAGATAGGGGATAAAGAAGAAGATGTCGTGTCAGGAAAAAGGGAAAGGTAAGGAGAGGTGTGGAGAATGTATTCATTGCCTGCCCTATATGATCTTTACCTCAGTTGAGCAGTGATGGTTGAATAGATCCACTTATCACATACATCAGAATTCCACAGCTCCACAGATGGAAGCTCTTTGGTTATAGAGCAGAATTCCACAGCTCCACAGATGGAAACTCTTTGGGTATAGAGCAGAATTCCACAGCTCCACAGATGGAAACTCTTTGGTTATAGAGCAGAATTCCACAGCTCCACAGATGGAAACTCTTTGGTTATAGAGCAGAATTCCACAGCTCCACAGATGGAAACTCTTTGGTTATAGAGCAGAATTCCACAGCTCCACAGATGGAAACTCTTTGGTTATAGAGCAGAATTCCACAGCTCCACAGATGGAAGCTCTTTGGTTATAGAGCAGAATTCCACAGCTCCACAGATGGAAGCTCTTTGGTTATAAAGCAGAATTCCACAGCTCCACAGATGGAAGCTCTTTGGGTATAGAGCAGAATTCCACAGCTCCACAGATGGAAGCTCTTTGGTTATAAAGCAGAATTCCACAGCTCCACAGATGGAAACTCTTTAGGTATAGAGCAGAATTAATCAGCTCCACAGATGGAAACGCTTTGGGTATAGAGCAGAATTCCACAGCTCCACAAATTTCTATTTGCCATATATTTTTCAACTGTGCTGAACCTTTCAATTTTGATTTAACAAGAAAATCTAACCAATCACGTATAATGCCAACAAACTACGTCCTCTACGATGCCAATATTACATTTGAAAACTGGATGAGAAAACCAGTAATTCCACTGATTTTACAGATACTCCGGTAATGAAGTCTGTTTATTTTAAAGGGCCACATTATTTCAAGCATGTCTCATTGCACATCTGTAGCAGATTTCATTTAGCTGAAGAACCACGAGACAATTTCTGTTTATGGATTGAGAGAGAGGTGTGTTTAATACGGTGTATCGGGAAGACTTACAGTAAGTCAGTGTGAGTCATTGAGCCTTTATCACAATTATTACAGTGTGTGACAAATATGGCAAAGTGCAAATTAGCCTCCAATGGAAATGCCTCCAATTGTCACGGATCCCCCCGATACTGCTGCTCATTCAGTTCACCAGATGGGTACTGCTACTCATTCTGTTCAGCAGCTCTGTACTGCTGCTCATTCTGTTCACCAGCTGGGTACTGCTGCTCATTCTGTTCACCAGCTGAGTACTGCTGCTCATTCTGTTCACCAGCTGAGTACTGCTGCTCATTCTGTTCACCAGCTGAGTACTGCTGCTCATTCTGTTCACCAGCTGAGTACTGCTGCTCATTCTGTTCACCAGCTGAGTACTGCTGGTCATTCTGTTCACCAGCTGGGTACCGCTGGTCATTCTGTTCACCAGCTGGGTACCGCTGCTCATTCTGTTCACCAGCTGGGTACCGCTGCTCATTCTGTTCACCAGCTGGGTACTGCTGCTCATTCTGTTCACCAGCTGGGTACTGCTGCTCATTCTGTTCACCAGCTGGGTACTGCTGCTCATTCAGTTCACCAGCTGGGTACTGCTGCTCATTCTGTTCACCAGCTGGGTACTGCTGCTCATTCTGTTCACCAGCTCGGGAGGTCTGTGTCAACAGCTTTCTAGGCGTCACTGAACTGGATCATCACCACCAACCCCGGACCGTACTGTCTCATTATGCACACCTGGTTCCCAATCCCCCTGATTACTATGTGTATATAAGTGTCCTCTGTTCCCCATTGTCGTTGTCGATCATGTCCTGTGTCCGTTGGTCTTGTGAGTACCTGTGCTCTGTTTTATTCGGGCTTTGGTGCTACGTGTTTTTTTTTGTGCACTTGTTATTACGGGTCTCGTCTCGTGAATTATTTAGAGGTTTACACCTTACTCTTCTGTTTTGGGTAGTCAATTAAAACTCCTATTACTTATTGCTGTGCCTGGTTTCCATCCTTTTGCAACATGACACCAATCCTGTGTCAGGGAGGCAGAGCTTAAAAATGTTGTTGGGTACTAAATCAAAGCTGCTCTGTACTAAACCTAGAAATGCTTATTTTTAAATTGTGATTGATATGACAAGGCCTGGGGAACAAAAGGAGGCAAATCAAAACTAATTTGAATAATTCATATTTTAAGCAGGAAGAATTTTGCTTTTCAATGAATGTGTACTGCCGTAAGGGTTTCACTGAATTCCAATTCTACTTGTACTGTACCCTTTCATACCTGTCAACTACAGGACACCTCCACGGCTATTAAACCAGCAGAGAATAGCAGAGGTCTTCTGAGGTGAAACACAAACAATGTATAAGACAGGCAGTGTCTCCCTGAATGCCTGTCTGTTGAATTTGATGTGTTAGGGAGACTAAATATTGCAGCAGTCAATTTCAAGACAATTCTGTATTGTAATGGAACAGGTAATCAGGTCAGTGGCTCAGTAATGGCACTGGAAAGTACACGCAATCGGAAGATACAGCCCTGGAGGTCATGTGTTCCTACCATTCAACAGGCCTGTGGAGCGTGGTTAGATACAGCCCTGGAGGTCATGTGTTCCTACCATTCAACAGGCCTGTGGAGCGTGGTTAGATACAGCCCTGGAGGTCATGTGTTCCTACCATTCAACAGGCCTGTGGAGCGTGGTTAGATACAGCCCTGGAAGTCATGTGTTCCTACCCTTCAACAGGCCTGTGGAGCGTGGTTAGATACAGCCCTGGAGGTCATGTGTTCCAACCCGGCAACAGGCCTGTGGAGCGTGGTTAGATACAGCCCTGGAGGTCATGTGTTCCTACCATTCAACAGGCCTGTGGAGCGTGGTTAGATACAGCCCTGGAGGTCATGTGTTCCAACCCGGCAACAGGCCTGTGGAGCGTGGTTAGATACAGCCCTGGAAGTCATGTGTTTCTACCATTCAACAGGCCTGTGGAGCGTGGTTAGATACAGCCCTGGAGGTCATGTGTTCCTACCATTCAACAGGCCTGTGGAGCGTGGTTAGATACAGCCCTGGAGGTCATGTGTTCCTACCATTCAACAGGCCTGTGGAGCGTGGTTAGATACAGCCCTGGAGGTCACGTGTTCCTACCATTCAACAGGCCTGTGGAGCGTGGTTAGATACAGCCCTGGAAGTCATGTGTTCCTACCCTTCAACAGGCCTGTGGAGCGTGGTTAGATGGAGCCCTGGAGGTCATGTGTTCCAACCCGGCAACAGGCCTGTGGAGCGTGGTTAGATACAGCCCTGGAAGTCATGTGTTTCTACCATTCAACAGGCCTGTGGAGCGTGGTTAGATACAGCCCTGGAGGTCATGTGTTCCTACCATTCAACAGGCCTGTGGAGCGTGGTTAGACGGAGCCCTGGAGGTCATGTGATCCTACCATTCAACAGGCCTGTGGAGCGTGGTTAGATACAGCCCTGGAGGTCACGTGTTCCTACCATTCAACAGGCCTGTGGAGCGTGGTTAGATACAGCCCTGGAAGTCATGTGTTCCTACCCTTCAACAGGCCTGTGGAGCGTGGTTAGATGGAGCCCTGGAGGTCATGTGTTCCTACCATTCAACAGGCCTGTGGAGCGTGGTTAGATGGAGCCCTGGAGGTCATGTGTTCCTACCATTCAACAGGCCTGTGGAGCGTGGTTAGATACAGCCCTGGAAGTCATGTGTTCCTACCCTTCAACAGGCCTGTGGAGCGTGGTTAGATACAGCCCTGGAGGTCATGTGTTCCTACCATTCAACAGGCCTGTGGAGCGTGGTTAGATACAGCCCTGGAGGTCATGTGTTCCTACCATTCAACAGGCCTGTGGAGCGTGGTTAGATACAGCCCTGGAGGTCATGTGTTCCTACCATTCAACAGGCCTGTGGAGCGTGGTTAGATACAGCCCTGGAGGTCATGTGTTTCTACCATTCAACAGGCCTGTGGAGCGTGGTTAGATACAGCCCTGGAGGTCATGTGTTCCTACCATTCAACAGGCCTGTGGAGCGTGGTTAGATACAGCCCTGGAGATCATGTGTTTCTACCCGGCAACAGGCCTGTGGAGCGTGGTTAGATGGAGCCCTGGAGGTCATGTGTTCCAACCCGGCAACAGGCCCGTGGAGCGTGGTTAGATGGAGCCCTGGAGGTCATGTGTTCCTACCATTCAACAGGCCTGTGGAGCGTGGTTAGATGGAGCCCTGGAGGTCATGTGTTCCTACCCAGCAACAGGCCTGTGGAGCGTGGTTAGATACAGCCCTGGAGGTCATGTGTT
Organism: Oncorhynchus clarkii lewisi; assembly: GCF_045791955.1. Taxonomy (NCBI): domain Eukaryota; kingdom Metazoa; phylum Chordata; class Actinopteri; order Salmoniformes; family Salmonidae; genus Oncorhynchus; species Oncorhynchus clarkii. The sequence continues at coordinate 3,546 of NW_027258769.1, read as the reverse complement.
CCTACCCTTCAACAGGCCTGTGGAGCGTGGTTAGATACAGCCCTGGAGGTCATGTGTTCCTACCCTTCAACAGGCCTGTGGAGCGTGGTTAGATGGAGCCCTGGAGGTCATGTGTTCCTACCCTTCAACAGGCCTGTGGAGCGTGGTTAGATGGAGCCCTGGAGGTCTTGTGTTCCTACCCTTCAACAGGCCTGTGGAGCGTGGTTAGATACAGCCCTGGAAGTCATGTGTTCCTACCCGGCAACAGGCCTGTGGAGAGTGGTCAGTGACTATCCGCAACACAGGTGTGTGTTTCCGCAACACAAGTTTGTAAGGCAATTTTGTTTCCCACAGATAGTAGAACGGCAGATACCCAAGTTAAAATAGCAGCACTCTGTCAAAACTCTGTGAGTGCCGCTGCCAAAATAGAGCGATGTCTCCCTGTCAGCCTTGGTAGTATTATGCGGCGAGAGAGAGGGCTGAAATATTACGCTGGCTCCATCCACAAGTTGAATGTGATTTGGACTGCCCTAATATATTGTTGTATGGCTGCCAGAACCCCATTGCCATGCTCTGGTCATTCATTAACAGCTACCACTCTAGTCAACACCGGAAACCTAAAAGCGGCAATCAGCAGTAGAAACAATAACAAAGTGGCCTCCCCACCCCTGGTTCAGTAAAAAGCTGAGCGATAGGGCTGGAGAAATGTAAGCACTCTCAAATTCATAGACAGAACTATGGATGCAAGTACTGACCATCCTTGATACAGTATGTGTCTATACAACATTTCTATACATATATATGGTTTACAAACATTGGAATAAAACAAGCTTATGTTTTGGGTTCTGATGGGGTACGACAGTTGAATTAAGCTCCTGAGGCATGTATAAGTTATATTCTTCAAGAATCAATGGGTACATATAACTCATTTATAAGTTATATTCTTCAAGAATTAATGGGTACATATTCCTCATTTGTAAGTCCAAAAACGGATGTAGCAGCAGCTGATTTGGCCCTTTAACACCAAGAAGACTGCAGGTGCCTGCAGCCAAAGAGCTGACTGGACATTGAATTGGAGTGCTTCATAAATTGGGGGATTCTGACTCGCTGTACATGTGCAGTATTTCGCAAGTAACTGTAAATGTTCACACCAGTGGTGAAGCCATTATTGCAGAATCTCTTATGAATTTTTTATGTCCCACGGAGCCCTATTATATCAATTGTTTTTTCACAGCAATAGCTAGACTTACCTCATCCTCTGCATAATGAATGGCTTAGAATCACACTAGTGTGTAGGCCATACCTTCGAGTTCAAGTCCTCAGGATCTTGTACCAATACTATTGCTGCAAACAAACAAACGGTGTCCATGGGGATCATGAGGGCTTAGTTCCTGTTGGAATTCCATGTGAAGGTTTGAGGTGGCGGCTACTGCGGCGCTGCAGGGCCCCCCTGAAGCCCAGCCAATCATACACAGGTAGAGCTGATGATGATCAAACAATTAGATGGGAAATAATCTGGCAAACGCTGATCTGTCAAACAATGACATTCAGAGATATGACCAAACACCACGTAACTGTTCTCCCCTGACGGTCCTGCAGACCCCGCTGACTGGTGACAGTCCTGCAGACCCCGCTGACTGGTGACAGTCCTGCAGACCCCGCTGACTGGTGACAGTCCTGCAGACCCCGCTGACTGGTGACTCCCCTGACAGTCCTGCAGACCCCACTGACTGGTGACTCCCCTGACGGTCCTACAAACCCAGCTGACTGGTGACAGTCCTGCAGACCCCGCTGACTGGTGACAGTCCTGCAGACCCCGCTGACTGGTGACTCCCCTGACAGTCCTGCAGACCGCACTGACTGGTGACTCCCCTGACAGTCCTGCAGACCCCGCTGACTGGTAACTCCCCTGACAGTCCTGCAGACCCCACTGACTGGTGACTCCCCTGACAGTCCTGCAGACCCCGCTGACTGGTGACTCCCCTGACAGTCCTGCAGACCCCGCTGACTGGTGACAGTCCTGCAGACCCCGCTGCCTGGTGACTCCCCTGACAGTCCTGCAGACCCCGCTGACTGGTGACTCCCCTGACAGTCCTGCAGACCCCGCTGACTGGTGACTCCCCTGACAGTCCTGCAGACCCCGCTGACTGGTGACTCCCCTGACAGTCCTGCAGACCCCGCTGACTGGTGACTCCCCTGACAGTCCTGCAGACCCCGCTGACTGGTGACTCCCCTGACAGTCCTGCAGACCCCGCTAACTGGTGACAGTCCTGCAGACCCCGCTGACTGGTGACAGTCCTGACAGTCCTGCAGACCCAGCTGACTGGTGACTCCCCTGACAGTCCTGCAGACCCAGCTGACTGGTGACTCCCCTGACAGTCCTGCAGACCCAGCTGACTGGTGACTCCCCTGACAGTCCTGCAGACCCCGCTGACTGGTGACAGTCCTGCAGACCCCGCTGACTGGTGACAGTCCTGCAGACCCCGCTGACTGGTGACAGTCCTGCAGACCCCGCTGACTGGTGACAGTCCTGCAGACCCCGCTGACTGGTGACAGTCCTGCAGACCCAGCTGACTGGTGACTCCCCTGACAGTCCTGCAGACCCAGCTGACTGGTGACTCCCCTGACGGTCCTGCAGACCCAGCTGACTGGTGACTCCCCTGACAGTCCTGCAGACCCAGCTAACTGGTGACAGTCCTGCAGACCCAGCTGACTGGTGACTCCCCTGACAGTCCTGCAGACCCAGCTGACTGGTGACTCCCCTGACAGTCCTGCAGACCCCACTGCCTGGTGACTCCCCTGACAGTCCTGCAGACCCAGCTGACTGGTGACTCCCCTGACGGTCCTGCAGACCCCGCTGACTGGTGACTCCCCTGACAGTCCTGCAGACCCCGCTGACTGGTGACTCCCCTGACGGTCCTGCAGACCCAGCTGACTGGTGACTCCCCTGACAGTCCTGCAGACCCCACTGACTGGTGACTCCCCTGACAGTCCTGCAGACCCCGCTGACTGGTGACAGTCCTGACAGTCCTGCAGACCCCACTGCCTGGTGACTCCCCTGACAGTCCTGCAGACCCCACTGCCTGGTGACTCCTCTGACAGTCCTGCAGACCCCACTGCCTGGTGACTCCCCTGACAGTCCTGCAGACCCAGCTGACTGGTGACTCCTCTGACAGTCCTGCAGACCCCACTGCCTGGTGACTCCCCTGACAGTCCTGCAGACCCCACTGCCTGGTGACTCCCCTGACAGTCCTGCAGACCCCACTGCCTGGTGACTCCTCTGACAGTCCTGCAGACCCCACTGCCTGGTGACTCCCCTGACAGTCCTGCAGACCCAGCTGACTGGTGACAGTCCTGCAGACCCAGCTGACTGGTGACTCCCCTGACAGTCCTGCAGACCCAGCTGACTGGTGACTCCCCTGACAGTCCTGCAGACCCCACTGCCTGGTGACTCCCCTGACAGTCCTGCAGACCCAGCTGACTGGTGACTCCCCTGACTGTCCTGCAGACCCCACTGACTGGTGACTCCCCTGACAGTCCTGCAGACCCCGCTGACTGGTGACTCCA